>NW_024730173.1:0-20009 GCF_018991925.1 Homarus americanus | reverse complement strand
TCGACCAGGGGACTTTGTTAGACTCGATTAGGGGCCTTTGTTATTCTCGTTCTAAGAAAGTCCCTGATCGATTATGACAAAGGCCCTTGATCGAGTTAAACAAAGCCCAATCATCGAGTATAACAAAGTCCCCTAATCGAGTATAACAAAGTCCCCTGGGCGAGTATAACAAAGTCGACTGGTTGACCATAACAAAGGCCCCTGGTCGAGTATAACAAAGTCCCCTAATCGAATATAACAAACCCCCTGGTCGAGTATAACAAAGTCCCCTAATCGAATATAACAAACCCTCTGGTCGAGTATAACAAAGGCCACTGGTCGAGCATAATAAAGGACCCTGGTAGAGTATAACAAAGCCCCCCTCATCGAATATTACAAAATCCAGTGATCAAGTATAACAAACTCCCCTGATCGAGTATAACAAAGTCCCCTGGTCGAGTATAACAAAGGCCCCTGATGGAGTATAACAAAGTCCCCTAAACGAGTATAACAAATTCCCCTGGTCCAGGAAAACAAAGCTCCCTCATCGAGTATAACAAAGTCCCCTGATTGAGGATAACAAAGTCCCCTGGTTGACCATAACAAAGGCCCCTAGTCGAAGTATAACAAAGTCCCCTAATCGAATATAACAAAGCCCCCTTGTCGAGTATAACAAAGGCCCCTGATGGAGTATAACAAAGTCCCCTGATCGAAGTATATCAAAGCCCCCTGATCGAGTATAAGAAAGTCACCTGATCGAGTAAAACAAAGTCCTCTGGTCGATCATAACAAAGGCCCCTGATCGAGTATAACAAAGTCCCCTGATCGAGTACAACAAAGTCCCCTTATCGAGCATAACAAAGGCCCCTGGTCGATTATAACAAAGCCCCCCTGAACGAATATTACAAAGTCCAGTGATCAAGTATAACAAAGTCCCCTGGTCGTGTATAACAAAGTCCCCTGGTCGAGTATAAAAAATTCCCCTGATCGAGTATAACAAAGTCCCCTGATCGAGTATAACAAAGTCCCCTGGTCGAGTAAAACAAAATCCCCTGATCGAGAATAACAAAGGCCCCTGATCGAGTATAACAAAATCCCCTGGTCGAGTATAACAAAGGCCCCTGATGGAGTATAACAAAGACCCCTGATCAAGGAAAACGACGCCCCCTGATCGAGTATAACAAAGTCCCCTTATCGAGTATAACAAAATCCCCTGATAGAGCATAACAAATTCCCCTTATCGAGTATAACAAAGTCCCCTTGTCGAGTATAACAAATTCCCCTGATCGAGCATAACAGAGTCCTTTGGTCGAGTATAACCAAGGCCCCTGATCGAGTATAACAAAGTCCCTTTATCGAGCATAACAAAGGCCCCTGGTCGAGCATAACAAAGCCTCCCTGATCGAATAATGCAAAGTCCCCTGAACAAGTTTAACAAAGTCCCCTGATCAAGTATAACAAAGACCCTGATGGAGTATAACAAAGGCCCCTAATGGAGTATAACAAAGACCCTGATGGAGTATAACAAAGTCCCCTGATCGAGGAAAACAAAGCCCTCTGATCGAGTATAACAAAGTCCCTGATTGAGTATAACAAAGGCCCCTCATCAAGTATAAAACATCCCCTGATCGAGTATAACATATCCCCTTATCGTGTATAACAAAGTTCCCTGGTCGAGTAGAGTAATGTCCCCTAATCGAGTATAACAAAAGCCCCTGATCGAGTATAATAAAGTCCTCTTATCGAGCATAACAAAGGCCCCTGGTCGATTATAACAAAGCCCCCCTGATCGAATATTACAAAGTCCCCTGATTAAGTATAGCAAAGTCCCCTGATCGAGTATAACAAATTCCCCTTGTCGAGTATAACAAAGGCCCCTGATGGAGTATAAGAAAGACCAAGATGGAGTATAACAAATGTCACCTGATCGAGGTAAACAAAGCCTCCTGATCGAATATAACAAATACCCTGATCGAGTATAACAAAGCACCCTGGTGGAGAATTACAAAGCCCCCTGATCGAGTATAACAAAGTCTTCAAATCGAGTATAACAAAGTCCCCTGATCGAGTATAATAAAGCCCCCTTACCTTTAATAACAAAGTCCCCTGATCGAGTATATCAAACCCCCCTGGTCGAGTATAATAAAGGCCCTGATCGAGTATGCTAAAGCCCCCTTACCGAGTATAACAAAGCCTCCTGATCGAGTATAACAAATACCCTGATCGAGTATAACAAAGCACCCTGGTGGAGAATAACAAAGCCCCCTGATCAAGTATAACAAAGTCCTCTGATCGAGTATAACAAAGTCCCCTGATCGAGTATAATAAAGCCCCCTTACCGAGAATAACAAAGTCTCATGATCGAGTACACCAAATTCCCCTGGTTCGAGTATAACAAAAGCCCCTGATATAGTATAACAAAGGCATAACAAAGGCCCCTGGTCGAGTATAACAAAACCCTCTGATCAGGTATAACAAAGTCCCCTGATCGAGAATAACAAAGGCCCTTAATCGAATCTAACAAAGTCCCCTGATCGAGTTTAGCAAAGGCCCTTGATCGCGTATAACAAATGCCCCTCATCGAGTATAACAAAGTCCCCTAATCGAATATAAAAAAGCCCCCTGATCGAGTATATCAAAGTCCCCTGGTTGAATATAACATTGGCCCATGATTGAGTATGACAAAGGCCCCTCATCGAGTATAACAAAGGCCCCTCATCGAGTCTAACAGAGTCCCTTGATCGATTATGACAAAGGCCCTTGATCGAGCATAACAAAGCCCAATCATCGAGTATAACAAAGTCCCCTGATCGAGTATAACAAAGTCCCCTGGTCGAGGAAAACAAAGCTCCCTGATCGAGTATGACAAAGCCCCCTGATTGAGTATAACAAAGTTCCCTGGTTGATCATAACAAAGGCCTCTGGTCGAGTATAATAAAGTCCCCTAATCGAATATAACAAAGCCCCCTGATCGAGTGTAACAAAGGCCACTGGTCGAGCATAACAAAAGACCCTAGTCGAGTATAACAAAGTCTCCTGATCGTGTATATCAAAGCCCCCTCATCGTGTATAACAAAGTCCCCTGATCTAGTATAACAAAGTCCCATGGTCGAGTATAACTGAGTCCCTTTATCGAGTATAACAAAGGCCCCTAATCGAGTATAACAAAGGGCCCCGTTTGTGTACAACAAAGCCTCCTGATCGAGTATAACAAAGTCCCCTGATCGAGTATAACACATCCCCTGATCGAGTATAACATATCACCTGATCGTGTATAACAAAGTTCCCTGGTCGAGTATAGTAATGTCCCATGATCGAGTAAAACAAAGCCCCCTGATCGAGTATATAAAGTCCTCTGATCGAGTATAACAAAGTCCCCTGATCGAGTATAACAAAGGCCCTTGATCGAGTATAATAAAGGCAGCTGATCGAGTATAACAAATCCCCTGGTCGAGTATAACAAAGTCCCCTGGTCGAGTATAAAAAATGACCCTGATCGAGTATAACAAAGGCCCCGATCGAGTATAAGAAAGTCTCATGATCGAGTATAACAAATTCTTCTGTTTCGAGTATAACAAAGTCACCTGATCGAGTATAATAAAGGCCCATGATCGAGTATAACAAAGGCCCTGGTTGAGTATAACAAAGACTCCTAATCGAGTATAATAAAGGCCCATGATCGAGTATAGCAAAGTCCCCTGATCGAGTACAACAAAGTCCCATGGTCAAGTATAACAAAGTCACCTGATCGAGTATAATAAAGGCCCATGATCGAGTATAACAAAGGCCCTGGTTGAGTATAACAAAGCCTCCTGATCGAGTATAACAAAGTCCCCTGATCGAGTATAACACATCTCCTGATCGATTATAACATATCCCTTGAAGGTGTATAACAAAGTTCCCTGGTCGAGTATAGTAATGTCCCCTGATCGAGTATAACAAAGCCTCTTCATCGAGTATAACAAAGTCCCCTGGTCGAGTATAACAAAGTCCCCTGATCGAGTATAACAAAGTCTTCTGATCGAGGATAACAAAGTCCCCTGATAGAGTATAAAAAAGGTCCTTGATCGAGTATGATAAAGGCCCCTGATCGAGTACAACAAAGTCCGTTGATCGAATATAAAAAAGTCCCTGATCGAGTAAAACAATGTCCCCTGGTCGAGTATAACAAAGTCCCCTGATCGAGTATAACAAAGCCCCCTGATCGAGGAAAACAAAGTCCCCCGATCGAGTATAACAAAGTCCTCTTATCGAGCATAACAAAGGCCCTTGATTGAGTATAACAAATGCCCCTCATCGAGTATTACAAAGTCCCCTCATCGAGTATAACAAAGCCTACTCCTCAGGTATAACAAAGTCCCCTGATCGAGTATAACAAAGTCCCCTGATCGACTATATCAAAACCCCGACATCGAGTATAACAAAGTTCCCTAATCGAGTATAACAAAGTCCCCTGGTCGAGTATAACAAAGGCTCATGATCTCGTATAACAAAGTCCCATGATCGAGTATAACAAAGGTCATTGATCGAGTATAATAAAGACCCCTAATCGAGTATAACAAAGTCCTTTGATCGAATATAAAAAAGTCCCCTGATCGAGTAAAACAAAGTCCCCTGGTCGATTATAACAAAGTCCTCAGATCGAGTATAACAAAGCCCATTGATCGAGTAAAACAAAGTCCCGTGATCGAGTATAGTAAAGGCCCTTGATCGAGTGTAACTAAGGCCCCCGGTTGAGTATAACAAAGCCTCCTCATCGACTAAACAACGTCCCCTCATCGAGTATAACACATCCCCTGATTGAGTATAACATATCCCCTGATCGAGTATAACAAAGCCCCCTGATTGAGGAAAACAAAGGCCCCTGGTCGAGTATAACAAAGGTCACTAATCGAATATAAGAAAGCCCCCTGATCGAAAATAACAAAGTCCTTGATCTAGTATAACAAAGGCCCTTGATCGAGTATAACAAAGTCCCCTAATCGAGTATAACAAAGTCCCCTTATCGAGAATAACTTTGTTATACTCGATCAGGGGGCTTTGTTATTCTCCACCAGGGTGCTTTGTTATACTCGATCAGGGGACTTTGTTATACTCGATCAGGAGGCTTTGTTTTCCTCGATCAGGTGACATTTGTTATACTCCATCTTGGTCTTTGTTGTACTCCATCAGGGGCCTTTGTTATACTCGACAAGGGGAATTTGTTATACTCGATCAGGGGACTTTGTTATACTTAATCAGGGGACTTTGTAATATTCGATCAGGGGGGCATTGTTATAATCGACCAGGGGCCTTTATTATGCTCGATAAGGGGACTTTATTATACTCGATCAGGGGCCTTTGTTATACTCGATTAGGGGACATTACTCTACTCGACCAGGGAACTTTGTTATACACGATCAGGGGATATGTTATACTCGATCAGGGGATGTTTTATACTCGATGAGGGGCCTTTGTTTACTCAATCAGGGGACTTTGTTATACTCGATCAGAGGGCTTTGTTTTCTTCGATCAGGGGACTTTGTTATACTCCATCAGGGTCTTTGTTATAATCCATTAGGGGCCTTTGTTATACTCCATCAGGGTCTTTGTTATACTTGATCAGGGGACTTTGTTAAACTTGTTCAGGGGACTTTGTATTATTCGATCAGGGGGCTTTGTTATGCTCGACCAGGGGCCTTTGTTATGCTCGATAAGGGGACTTTGTTATACTCGATTAGTTGACGTTGTTATACTTGATCAGGGGACGTTGTTTTACTCGACCAGGGGACTTTGTTATACTCGATCAGGGGACTTTGTTTTACTCGATCAGGGGAATTTGTTATACTCGACCAGGGGACTTTGTTATACACGACCAGGGGACTTTGTTATACTAGATCAGAGGACTTTGTTATACTCGATGGGGGGACTTTGTTATACTTGATCACTGGACTTTGTAATATTCGATCAGGGGGGCTTTGTTATACTCGACTAGGGGACTTTGTTATGCTCGATAAGGTGACTTTGTTATACTCGATCAGGAGGCTTTGTTATACTCAACAGGGGGCCTTTGTTATACTCGATCAGGGGCCTTGGTTATTCTCGACCAAAGGACTTTGTTATACTCGACCAGGGGATTTTGTTATACTCGATTAGGGGACGTTGTTATACTTGATCACTGGACTTTGTAATATTCGTTCAGGGGGGCTTTGTTATACTCGACCAGGGGCCTTTTTTATGTTCGATAAAGGGACTTTGTTATACTCGATCTGGGGCCTTTGTTATTCTCGATCAGGGGACTTTGTTTTACTCGACCAGGGGACTTTGTTATACTCGATCAAGGGACTTTGTTATACTCGATCAGGGGAATTTGTTATACTCGACCAGGGGACTTTGTTATACACGACCAGGGGACTTTGTTATACTAGATCAGAGGACTTTGTTATACTCGATGGGGGGACTTTGTTATACTTGATCACTGGACTTTGTAATATTCGATCAGAGGGGCTTTGTTATACTCGACTAGGGGCCTTTGTTATGCTCGATAAGGTGACTTTGTTATACTCGATCAGGGGACTTTGTTATACTCGATCAGGGGCCTTTGTTATGCTCGACCAGAGGACTTTGTTATACTCGATCAGGGGACTTTCTTATACTCGATCAGGGGGCTTTGATATACTCGATCAGGTGACTTTGTTATACTCCATCAGGGGCCTTTGTTATACTCGACCAGGGGGCTTTGTTATATTCGATTAGGGGACTTTGTTATACTCGACCAGGGGCCTTTGTTATGGTCAACCAGGGGACTTTTATACTCAATCAGGGGACTTTGTTATACTCGATGAGGGAGCTTTGTTTTCCTCGACCAGGGGACTTTGGTATACTCGATTAGGGGACTTTGTTATACTCCATCAGGGGCCTTTGTTATACTCGATCAGGGGACTTTGTTATACTCGATCAGGGGACTTTGTTATACTTGATCACTGGATTTTGTAATATTCGATTAGGGGGGCTTTGTTATACTCTACCAGGGTCCTTTGTTATGCTCGACCAGTGGCCTTTGTTATACTCGACCAGGGGGCTTTGTTATATTCGATTAGGGTACTTTGTTATACTCGACCAGGGGCCTTTGTTATGGTCAACCAGGGGCCTTTGTTATGCTCGATCAAAGGCCTTTGATATACTCTATCAGGGGCTTTTGTTATACTTGAACCAGGGGAATTTGTTATACACGATCATGAGACTTTGTTACTCGATCAGGGCCTTTATTATACTCGACCAGAGGGGTTTGATATTCTATATCAGGGGACTTTGTTATACTCGGTAAGGGGGCTTTATTATATTCAATCAGGGGACTTTGTTATACTCCATCATGGTCTTTGTTATACTCTATTAGGGGCCTTTGTAATACTCGACCAGGGGACTTTGTTATACTCAATCAGAGGACTTTGTTACACTTGTTCAGGGGACTTTGTAATAATCGATGAGGGGGTCTTTGTTATACTCGACCAGGGGCCTTTGTTATGCTCGGTAAGGGGACTTTGTTATACTCGATCAGGGGGCTTTGTTATACTCGACCAGGGTGCTTTGTTATACTCGATCAGGGGACTTTGTTATACTCGATCATGGGGCTTTGTTTTCCTCGATCAGGGGACTTTGTTTTCCTCGATCAGGGGACTTTGTTATACTCGACCAGGGGACTTTTTTATACTCGATCAGGGGACTTTGTTATATTTGATCACTGGACTTTGTAATATTCGATCAGGGGGGCTTTGTTATACTCGACCAGGGGCCTTTTTATGCTCGATAAGGGACTTTGTTATACTCGATCAGAGGGCTTTGTTTTCCTCAATCAGGGGACTTTGTTATTCTCGATTGGGGGACTTTGTTATACTCGATCAGGGGACTTTGTTATACTCGATCAGAAGACTTTGTTATACTCGATCAGGAGACTTTGTTATACTCGACCAGGGGACTTTGTTATACTCGATCAGGAGGCATTGTTTTACTCGATCAGGGGAATTTGTTATTCTCGATAAGGGGACTTTGTTATACGAGATCAGGGGACTTTGTTTTACTCGATCATGGGCCTTTGTTATACTCGACCAGGAGACTTTGTTATACTCGATTAGGGGACTTTGTTATACTCGATGTGGGGGCTTTGATATACTCGATCAGGGGACTTTGTTATACTCGATCAGGGGACTTTGTTATCCCTGATGAGTAGGAGTTGTTATACTCGATCAGGGGACTTTGTTATACTCGACCAGGGTCCTTTCTTATGCTCGACCAGTGGCCTTTGTTATACTCGATCAGGGGGCTTTGTCATATTCGATTAGGGGACTTTGTTTTACTCGATGAGGGGCATTTGTTATACAGGATCACGGGCCTTTGCTATACTCGATCAGGGGATTTTGTTATACTAGATCAGGGGATTTTGTTATACTCGATCAGGGCCTTTATTATACTCGATGAGGGGGCTTTGTTACACTCGACCAAGGTCCTTTATTATGCTCGACCAGTGGCCTTTGTTGTACTCCATGAGGGGGCTTTGTTATATTCGATTTGGGGATTTTGTTATACTCGACGAGGTAACTTTGTTATACTCGATCAGGGGACTTTCTTATTCTCGAAAAGGGGACTTTGTTATTCTCGATAAGGGGTCTTTGTTATACTCGATTAGGGGACTTTGTTATACTCGATCAAGGGCCTTTGCTATACTCGATCAGGGGATTTTGTTATACTAGATGAGGGGACTTTGTTATACTCGATCAGGGGGCTTTGTTATACTCGACCAGGGGCCTTTGTTATGCTCGATCATAGGACTTTGTTATACTAGAATAGGGGACTTTGTTATACTCGATTTGGGGGATTTTGTTATACACGATGAGAGGGCTTTGATATACCCGATCAGGGGGCTTTGTTATATTCGATTAGGGGACTTTGTTATACTCGAAGAGGGGCATTTGTTATACTCGATCAAGGGCCTTTGCTATACTCGATCAGGGGATTTGTTATACTAGATCAGGGGACTGTGTTATACTCGATTAGGTAACTTTGTTATACTCGATGAGGGTACTTTGTTTAACTCGATCAGGGGACTTTTTTATATTCGATCAGGAGACTTTATTATACTCGATCAAGGGCCTTTGTTATACTCGATCAGGGGACTTTGTTATACTCGATCAGAGGACTTTGTTATACTTGATCAGGGGACTTTGTTATACTCGATGAGGGGTCTTTGGTATACTCGATCAGGGGACTTTGTTATACACGCTCAGGGGATATGCTATTCTCGATCAAGGGACGTGTTATACTCAACCGGGGGCGTTTGTTATACTCGTTCTCGGGCCTTTGTTATACTCGACCAGGGGCCTTTGTTATGCTCGATCAGAGGACTTTGTTATACTCGATCGGGGGACTTTGTTTTACTCGATGAGGGGGCTTTGTTATACTCGATCAGGGGACTTTGTTATACTCGATCAGGGGACTTTGTTATACTCGATCAGGGGACTTTGTTTTACTCAATCTGGGGACTTTTTTATATTCGATTAGGGGACTTTGTTATACTCGATCAGAGGACTTTATTATACTCGATCAAGGGCATTTCTTATACTCGATCATGGGCCTTTGCTATACTCGACCAGGGAACTTTGTTATACTCAACCATGGGACTTTGTTATACTCGATTAGGGGACTTTGTTATACTCGATCAGGGGCCTTTGTTATATCGATCAGGGGCTTTGTTATACTCGATCAGGGGACATTACTATACTAGACCAGGGGACTTTGTTATACACGATCAGGTGATATGTTATACTCGATCAGGGGATGTGTTATACTCGATCAGGGGACTTTGTGATACTCGATCAAGAGGCTTTGTTATACTCAACCGGGTTCCTTTGTTATACTCGATCAGGGGCTTTTGTTATACTTGATCAGGGGACTTTGTTATACTGGATGAGGGGTCTTTGTTATTCTCGATCAGGGGACATTACTATACTAGACCAGGGAACTTTGTTATACACAATCAGGTGATATGTTATACACGATCAGGGGATTTTGTTATACTAGATGAGTCGACTTTGTTATACTTGATCAGGGGGCTTTGTTATACTCGGCCAGGGTCCTTTGTTATGCTCGATCAGAGGAATTTGTTATACTAGATCAGGGGACTTTGTTATACTCGATGAGGGGCCTTTATAATATTCGACCAGGGGACTTTGTTATACTCGATTAGGGGATTTTGTTATACTCGATGAGAGGCTTTGATATACCCGATCAAGGGGCTTTGTTATATCCGATTAGGGGACTTTGTTATACTCGAAAAGGGGCATTTGTTTTACTCGATCAAGGGCCTTTGCTATACTCGATCAGGGGATTTTGTTATACTAGATCAGGGGACTTTGTTATACTCGATTAGGCGACTTTGTTATACTCGATGAGGGGACTTTGTCATACTCGATCAGGGGGCTTTGTTTTCCTCGATCAGGGGACATTGGTATACTCCATCATGGTCTTTGTTATACTCGATCAGGGGACTTTGTTATACTCGATCAGAGGACTTTGTCATACTTGATCAGGGGACTTTGTTATACTCGATGAGGGGTTTTTGTTATACTCGATCAGGGGATATGTTATACTCGATCAGGGGGTGTGTTATACTCAACCGAGGGCGTTTGTTATACTCGATCATGGGCCTTTGTTATACTCGATGAGGTGACTTTGTTATACTCGACCATGGGACATTGTTATACTCGACCAGGGGACTTTGATATACTCGATCAGGGATCTTTATTATACTCAATCAAGGGCCATTGTTATACTCGATCAGGGGACTTTGTTATACTCGACCAGGGGACTTTGTTATACTCAATCAGGGGCCTTTATTATACTCAATCAAGGGCCTTTGTTATACTCGATCAGGTGACTTTATTATACTCGACCAGGGGACTTTGTTATACTCGACCAGGGGACTTTGTTATACTCGATTAGGGGACTTTGTTATACTCGACCAGGGGGCTTTGTTATACTCGATCTGAGGACTTTGTTATACTCGACCAGGGAACTTTGTTATACTCGATCAGGGGACTTTGTTATACTCGTTGATGGGGCTTTGTTATACTTAACAGGGGCCTTTATTATACTCCATCATGGTCTTTGTTATATTCGATCAGGGGACTTTGTTATTCTCCACCAGGGTGCTTTGTTATACTCGATTAGGGGACTTTGTTATACTCGATCAGGAGGCTTTGTTTTCCTCGATCAGGTGACATTTGTTATACTCCATCTTGGTCTTTGTTATACTCCATCAGGGACCTTTGTTATACTCGACAAGGGGAATTTGTTATACTCCATCAGGGGACTTTGCATTATTCGATCAGGGGGGCTTTGTTATGCTCGACCAGGGGCCTTTGTTATGCTCGATAAGGGGACTTTGTTATACTCGATCAGGAGGTTTGTTATACTCAACACGGGGCCTTTGTTATACTCGATCAGAGGGCTTTGTTTTCCTCGATCAGGGGACTTTGTTATACTCCATCAGGGTCTTTGTTATACTCCATTAGGGGCCTTTGTTATACTCCATCAGGGTCTTTGTTATACTTGATCAGGGGACTTTGTTAAACTTGATCAGGGGACTTTGCATTATTCGATCAGGGGGGCTTTGTTATGCTCGACCAGGGGCCTTTGTTATGCTCGATAAGGGGACTTTGTTATACTCGATCAGGAGGTTTGTTATACTCAACACGGGGCCTTTGTTATACTCGATCAGGGGCCTTGGTTATACTCGACCAAAGGACTTTGTTATACTCGATCAGGGGAATTTGTTATACTCGACAAGGGGACTTTGTTATACTCGATAAGGGGAATTCGTTATACCCGATCAGGGGACTTTGTTATACTCGATCAGGGGACTTTGTTATACTCGATCAGGGGGCGTTGTTTTCCTGGATCAGGGGTCTTTGTTATACTCCATCAGGGGCCTTTGTTATACTCGACCAGGGGATTTTGTTATACTCGATTAGGGGACTTTGTTATACTTGATCACTGGACTTTGTAATATTCGTTCAGGGGGGCTTTGTTATACTCGACCAGGGGCCTTTGTTATGCTCGATAAGGGGACTTTGTTATATTCGATCAGAGGACTTTGTTATTCTCGATCAGGGGCCTTTGTTATACTCGACCAGGGGACATTGTTATACTCGACCAGGGGACATTGTTATACTCGATCAGGGGAATTTGGAATACTCGACCAGGGGACTTTGTTATACTCGATAAGGGGACTTTGTTATGCTCGATGAGGGGCCTTGGTTATACACGACCAAAGGACCTTGTTATACTCGACAAAGGGACTTTATTATACTCGATTAGGGGACTTTGTTATACTTGATCACTGGACTTTGTAATATTCGATCAGGGGGGCTTTGTTATACTCGACCACGGGCCTTTTTTATGCTCGATAAGGGGACTTTGTTATACTCGATCAGGGGACTTTGTTATACTCGATCAGGGGCCTTTGTTATGCTCGACCAGAGGACTATGTTATACTCGATCAGGGGACTTTCTTATACTCGATCAGGGGGCTTTGATATACTCGATCAGGGGACTTTGTTATACTCCATCAGGGGCATTTGTTATACTCGACCAGGGGGATTTGTTATATTTGATTAGGGGACTTTGTTATACTCGACCAGGGGCCTTTGTTATGCTCGACCACAGGACTATGTTATACTCGATCAGGGGACTTTCTTATACTCGACCAGGGGCCTTTGTCATAATCGATCAGGGGACTTTGTTAGACTCGATGAGGGCCCCTGTTATACTCGATGAGGGGCCTTTGTTATACTCAATCATGGGCCATTGTTATATTCAACCAGGGGACTTTGTTATACTCGATCAGGGGCCTTTGCTAAACTCGATCATGGGACTTTGTTAGACTCGATTAGGGGCCTTTGTTATTCTCGATCAGGGGACTTTGTTATACTCGATCAGGGGCCTTTGTTATTCTCGACCAGGGGCCTTTGTTATGCTCGATCAGTGGCCTTTGATATACTCTATCAGGGGCTTTTGTTATACTCGAACCAGGGGAATTTGTTATACTCGATCATGAGACTTTGTTATACTCGATCAGGGCCTTTATTATACTCGACCAGGGGGGTTTGATATTCTCGATCAGGGGACTTTGTTATACTCGGTAAGGGGGCTTTATTATATTCAATCAGGGGACTTTGTTATATTCGATCAGGGGACTTTGTTATACTCGATCAGGGGGCTTTGTTACACTCGACCAGGGTGCTTTGATATACTCGATCAGGGGACTTTGTTATACTCGATTAGGGGGCTTTGTTTTCCTCGATCAGGTGACTTTGTTATACTCCAACATGGTCTTTGTTTTACTCCATCAGGGGCCTTTGTTATACTCGACCAGGTGCCTTTGTTATGATCGATAAGGGGACTTTGTTATACTCGATCAGGGGGCTTTGTTTTCCTCGATCAGGGGACTTTGTTATACTCGATCAGGGGGCTTTGTTATACTCGACCAGGGTGCTTTGTTATACTCGATCAGGGGACTTTGTTATACTCGATCAGGGGGCTTTGTTTTCCTCGATCAGGGGACTTTGTTATACTCGATCAGGGGACTTTGTTATACTCGACCAGGGGTCTTTGTTATACTCGATCATGAGGCATTGTTTTAATCGATCAGTGGACTTTGTTATTCTCGATAAGGGGACTTTGTTATACGCGATCAGGGGACTTTGTTTTACTCGATCATGGGCCTTTGTTATACTCGACCAGGAGACTTTGTTATACTCGATTATGGGACTTTGTTATACTCGATGTGGGGGCTTTGATATACTCGGTCAGGGGACTTTGTTATACTCGATCAGGGGGCTTTGTTATACTCGATCAGGGGACATTACTATACTCGACCAGGGAACTTTGTTATACACGATCAGGTGATATGTTATACTCGATCAGGGGATGTGTTATACTCGATCAGGGGACTTTGTTATACTCGATCAGGAGGCTTTGTTGTACTCAAACGGGGCCCTTTGTTATACTCGATCAGGGGCCTTTGTTATACTCGATCAAGGGACTTTGTTATACTCGACCATGGGACTTTGTTATACTAGATCAGGGGACTTTGTTATATTCGATGAGAGGGCTTTGTTATGCTCGACGAGGAGCCTTTGTTTTGGTCGATCAGAGGGCTTTGTTATACTCGACCAGGGGCCTTTGTTTTCCTCGATTAGGGGGCTTTGTTATACTCGAACAGGGGATATGTTATACTCAATCAGGGGAAGTGTTATACTCGATCAGGGGACGTTGTTATAGTCGATGAGGAGGCTTTGTTATACTCAACCGGGGGCCTTTGTTATACTCGATCAAGGGCCTTTGCTATACTCGATCACGGAATTTTGTTATACTAGATCAGGGGACTTTGTTATACTCGATCAGAGGGCTTTGTTATACTCGATCAGGGGACATTACAATACTCGACCAGGGAACTTTGTTATACACGATCAGGGGATATGTTATACTCGACCATGGGACTTTGTTATACGAGATCAGGGGACTTTGTTATACTCGATCATGGGCCTTTGTTGTGCTCGACCAGGGGACTTTGTTATACTCGATTAGGGGACTTTGTTATACTCGATGTGGGGGTTTTGATATACTCCATCAGGGGACTTTGTTATACTCGATCAGGGGACTTTGTTATACCTGATGAGTAGGCTTTGTTATACTCGAACAGGGGACTTTGTTATACTTGACCAGGGTCCTTTCTTATGCTCGACCAGTGGCCTTTGTTATACTCGATCAGGGGGCTTTGTTATATTCGATTAGGGGACTTTGTTATACTCGATGAGGGGCATTTGTTATACTCGATCAAGGGCCTTTGCTATACTCGATCACGGAATTTTGTTATACTAGATCAGGGGACTTTGTTATACTCGATCAGAGGGCTTTGTTATACTCGACCAGGGGCCTTTGTTATGCTCGATCAGAGGACTTTGTTATACTCGATCGGGGGACTTTGTTTTCCTCGATCAGGGGGCTTTGTTATACTCGATCAGTTGACTTTGTTATACTCGACCAGGGGACTTTGTTTTACTCGATCAGGGGACTTTTTTATATTCGATCAAAGGACTTTGTTATACTCGATCAGGGGCCTTTGTTATACTCGATCAAGGACCTTTGTTATACTCGATCAGGGGACTCTGTAATCCTCGATCAGAAGACTTTGTTATACTCTATGAGGGGACTTTGTTATACTCGACCAGGGGACTTTGTTATACTCGATCAGGAGGCATTGTCTTACTCGATCAGGGGACATTACTATACTCGACCAGGGAACTTTGTTATACACGATCAGGGGATATGTTATACTCGATCAGGGGATGTGTTATACTCGATCAGGGTCCTTTGTTATGCTCGATCCAGTGGCCTTTGTTATGATCGATTAGGGGGCTTTGTTATATTCGATTAGGAGATTTTGTTATACTCGACCAGGGAACTTTGTTATACTCGATTAGGGGACTTTGTTATACTCGAAAAGGGGACTTTGTTATTCTCGATAAGGGGACTTTGTTATACTCGATTACGGGACTTTGTTATACTCGATCAAGGGCCTTTGTTACACTCGATCAGGGACTTTGTTATATTCGATCCGGGGGCTTTCTTATATTCGATCAGGGACCTTTGTTATACTCGATTAAAGGACTTTGTTTAACACGATCAGGGGATATGTTATACTCAATTAGGGTATGTGTTATACTCGATCAGGGGACGTTGTTATAGTCGATGAGGAGGCTTTGTTATACTCAACCGGGTGCCGTTGTTATACTCGATCAAGGACCTTTGCTATACTCGATCACGGGATTTTGTTATACTAGATAAGGGGACATTTTTATATTCGATCAGGGGACTTTGTTATACTCGATCAGGTGCCTTTATTATACACCATCAAGGACCTTTGTTATACTCGATCAGAGGACTTTGTTATACTCGATCAGAGGTCTTTGTTATACTCGATCAGGGGGCTTTGTTATACTCGATCAGGGGACATTACTATACTCGACCAGGGAACTTTTTTATACACGATCAGGTGATATGTTATACTCGATCAGGGGATGTGTTATACTCGATCAGGGGACTTTGTTATACCTGATGAGTAGGCTTTGTTATACTCGAACAGGGTACTTTGTTATACTCGACCAGGGTCCTTTCTTTTGCTCGACCAGTGGCCTTTGTTATACTCGATCAGGGGGCTTTGTTATATTCGATTAGGGGACTTTGTTATACTCGATGAGTGGCATTTGTTATACTCGATCAAGGGCCTTTGCTATACTCGATCACGGAATTTTGTTATACTAGTTCAGGGGACTCTGTTATACTCGATCAGAGGGGTTGTTATACTCGACCAGGGGCCTTTGTTATGCTCGATCAGAGGACTTTGTTATACTTGATCGGGGGACTTTCTTTTCCTCGATCAGGGATCTTTGTTATACTCGATCAGGGGACTTTGTTATACTCGACCAGGGGACTTTGTTTTACTCGATCAGGGGACTTTTTTATATTCGATCAAAGGACTTTGTTATACTCGATCAGGGGCCTTTATTATACTCGATCAAGGACCTTTGTTATACTCGATCAGGGGACTTTGTAATCCTCGATCATAAGACTTTGTTATACTCTATCAGGGGACTTTGTTATACTCGACCAGGGGACTTTGTTATACTCGATCAGGAGGGACTTCACCATTTTTTCTTGGACTTTTTTTAAGTTTGACTGAGCAATGGTTCGGACTTCAGTTAATTTGTCCCTTAAAGTGTCAATGTATTGGGAAACTGTTGCGGGCTTAATAGATGGAGTGTCAAACCACAGCTCCTTTACTATTTTAAGGGGTCCCCTAATTTGTCTCCCATATAGTAACTCGAACGGGGAGAAACCCAATGACTCCTGGGGACATTCCCTGATGGCAAAGAGCAACAAGTCTATGCTTTCATCCCATTCCTTTTGGTGTTCTATACAGTATTTTTTGAGCATTGATTTGAAAGTTTGATGGAACCGTTCCAAGCAACCTTGGGATTGTGGGTGGTAAGCCGAAGATGTACAATGGTCCACACTGAGGTCTTTCATCACCTGTTTGAAAAGATTGCTCGTAAAATTGGTGCCCTGATCGGATTGGATCTCTTTAGGAATGCCCACTGAAGTGAAAAGGTGCAAAAGATGTTTGATTACGTTTTTTGAAGTGATGCTTTAAGGGGAAAAGCCTCAGGATAACGTGTACTGGTATCCATAACTGTGAGCAGGAATTGATTTCCCTTCTTAGTCTTTGGTAATGGGCCCACACAATCCACAACAATCTTTTCAAATGGTGTAGAAAATACTGGGATGGGCTTAATGGGAGCTGCTGGTATACTTTCATTTGGTTTTCCTACCATTTGACAAATAAGACAAGATTTTTGGTATTTTGACACATCCTTCCTAAGTCCAGGCCAATAATAGTGTTGGTGGAGCTTTTTATATGTTTTCAGGATTCCCAAATGTCCTGAAATACCATCATGGGCAAGGGCAATTAATGCTGGTCTGACTGAGGTGGGAATTACCACTTGATGTATTTCAGACCACGTGTCTAGCTGGGCAAGCTCAGGGGGCCTATAGGCCCTCATCAAAACCCCTTCATGATAATAAAAACACGGAAGGGTGTTAAAATCTTTACCCTCAACTGCTGCATGGTGAAGTTTATTCAAAGATGGATCAGATTGTTGGGCTTTAACGAGCTCATCCTTACTAATGGTCTTATTGTACAGATCTTCTGTGGGTAGGAAGATATTAGAGGTGGTTTTAGATGAAGAGGGCCCATTTCGCACACTCTGTGACCGGGTGACAGCACAAGATGGGAAAAGATGAGGAATAGTTTCTTTAAGGTCAGTGGTGGAGTTGACAGGTAAGGGAGAGTCGACTGTCTTTTTGTTAGGAACCACTAGGTCTCCTACCAAGTCATTACCCAATAATAAATGAATGCCGCACACAGGCATTGGGTCTTTCCTTATGGCTATTTGCACTTCCCCAGTAATCAAGGGACATTGGAGGTGTACTTTAGCTAAAGGATAGGAAGAATGGGATGAGAGATCCGAAATTAGAACACTCTCATTAGTAAATGCGGTAGATATATCAGGAATGACGTTAAACAGGAGGATAGATTGTGCTGCGCCCGTATCACGTAGTATACGAATAGGGAAAGAACGAGACCCCTCTATGATTGAAATTTTTCCCTCATAGGTGAATGAAGAGAAGAGATCCTGATGGGGCCTTTCCACATTGGTGGTTGCTATTGGTTTGGATTTGGGATCCAGGGAACTACTTTTAGCAATTCGACACTTTGGGTGTTTACAAGTCTGGATCATATGGCCTGGGTTTTTACAGTAAGAACAATAAAACTTGGTTGCATTAGGGGGGGTAGGTGTGGGACCTTTCGACCTACCACTCACGTCCCCAAGGTTATCATCAGAGGAGGACCTAACATGCCGGAAAGTACCACGTTCCCTACGGCACAGTGACTCCACCAGCAAGGCGTACGCATCAGCCAGCTCAGCCGCACGTCCTAAATTAACCTCTCCACGCTCCTCCACATGCTTCAAGATGTGAAATGGTATCTTGCTCTTCCACTCCTCCAGGACTACCAAGTTTAACAAATCCTGCTGAAATGGCAGGATGCTACCTTCTAACCTCTAACCACTTCTTAAAAAACCTAAAACTTTGTAAAACAAACTCAACAAAGGTGTAGAGAAAATGGTTTTAGTTAGTTTACGAAAACTTCTGTATCCATCTGGCGTGATAGCATATGAGGTGAGGATATTCTTTTTTACGTTATCATAGTCATCAGTCTGGTCTAAACAGTTATAAACTCTACGAGCCTTACCATATAATTTAGGAACTAACACTGACACCCACTGGTCCTTTGGCCACTCATTCTTCCCGGCTATTTTCTCAAAAGTCCTAAATGACCCGTTCATATCGGATTCATCAAACCCGTGAACAAGGGAAGAAGCAGTAGCAGGGTTAAAAGCAGCTAGTTTCTCTCTTAATGCCACTTCTTTTGATCTAAACTCCGATGTTAAGGTGACTTCTATCTCTCTTACCTGTAGTTCTTTCAGTCTAACCTCCTGCTCCAACTTGGCCCGTTCCATCATTTCCTCATGCTCCAACTTGGCCTGTTCCGACCTTCCCTCATGCTCCAACTTTTGCTCCAACTTGGCCTGTTCCAACTTGGCCTGTTCCAACTTTTCTTCATGCTCCAACTTGGCCTGTTCCAACTTGGCCTGTTCCAACTTTTCTTCATGCTGCAACTTGGCCTGCTCCAACTTGGCCTGTTCCGACTCCTGCTCCAACTCGAGTTCTTTCATTTTGATTTGGAACTCGAACCTTGCTCGTTCTAGTTCTAAGGCGTCTACTCTTTGTGTTTTTTCTTGAGGGCTAGCCAGACCTGAAACAACTTCTGAGTGAGGAGGGGTGGTGGATAGTGGTTGAAGTTTCTTGGACATGGGTGTTAATCTGTCAACAGCGGATTCTTTTAAAACTTCATGTTGAACCAGCACTTCAATCACATGATTTTTTAACATTTCCTTAGTCAGTTGCTGTGAAAAGGGGATATTATAATAGTTGGCTATTTCTTTCCATTCTTTCTTCAGGATATTAACACGTAATTTAGCTACGGAAGGATTTTCAATAAAATCCTGGAGATCAAAACCTGAGGTGGCCATTGTTAAGAAAAATAGGATAAATTAATTAATGGTCAAAAGATAAGATACGTGGATTACCCTAGAAAATATCACGGCAGTGGATAACCAGAAAGTCCCGAAAACTAACCAAGTTATACCTAGGGAAATTACACTTATGATTATTGTTCTTCTGAGAAGATCCTTAGATAAGGATAAGAGACTTGAAAGAGGTAGGGCGTATTTCGGCATAAATATAAAGATCCGGATTAACAACCCTGATATACTTGAAAGAGGAAGGGCGTATTACGGCATTAATATAAA
>NW_024730172.1:0-23064 GCF_018991925.1 Homarus americanus | reverse complement strand
GAGTACCTAGGAGTGTCAGAGATGTACCTTGGAGTGTCAGGAGGTGTACCTGGGAGGCCAGAGGTGTACCTGGGAGCTTGAGAAGTGAACCTGGGAGGGGCCAGGTGTACCTGGGAGTGACAGAGGTGTACCTGGGAGGTCAGGGGTGTACCAGGAGGCTGTGAGGCCTGGGAGGCTGGTGCACCTGGGAGGAGAGGTATCTGGGAGTGTCAGGGGAGCAACCTGGGAGGCCAGAGATGTACCTGGGAGTGTCTGAGGTGCCTGGCAGTGTCAGGTGTACCTGGGAGTGTCAGTGGTGCACATGGAATGTTAGAGGTGTACCTGAAGTGCCAGAGGTGTACCTGGGAGTGCTAGGAGGTGTACGGGAGGTCAGGAGGTGTACCTGGATGTGTCAGAGGTGTACCTGGGAGTGTCAGGAGGTGATGGGAGTGCCAGAGGTGTACTTGGGAGGGTCAGAGGTGTACCTGGAAGTGTCAGAGGTGTACGTGGGAGTGCCTGAGGTGTACTGGGAGTAAGAAGTGTACCTGAAGTGTCGGAGGTGTACTGCGAGTGTGAGAGGTGAACCAGAAGTGTCAGGAGGTGTACCAGGAGTGTCAGAGGTGTACCTGGAGGTCAGAGGTGTACCTGGGAGTGTCGGAGGTGCACATGGAGTGTCAGAGGTGTACCTGGCAGTGTCAGAGGTCACTTGGGAGTGTCAGGTGCACCAGAGAGTGTCAGAGGTGTACCTGGGAGTGTCAGAGGTACCTGGGAGTGTCAGGGCGTACCAGGAGGCTAGTGGAGTAAATGGGAGTGTCAGAGGTTGCACATGGAGTGTCAGAGGTGTACCTGGGGTGTCAGGAGGTGATCTGGGAGGTCGGACGTGTACCTGGGAGTGCCGAGGTGTACCATGGAATGTCAGTGGAGTACCTGGGAGTGTCAGAGGTGTACCTGGGAGGCTGCAGAGGTTTACCTGGGAGGTCAAAACCTGGGTGCTCAGAGGTGTACCTGGGAGGCCAGAGATGTACCTTGGAGTGTCAGGAGGTGTACCTGGGAGTGTCAGAGGTGTACCTGGGAGTGTCGGAGGTACCTGGGAGGTGAGAAGTGCACCTGGGAGTCTCTGAGGTAACCTGGGAGTGTCGGAGGTGTACCTGGCAGTGTCAGAGGTGTACCTGGGAGGTCGTGTGTACCAGGAATGTCAGGTGGAGCACCTGGGAGGTCAAAGGTGTACCTGGGAGTGTCAGGAGGTGTACCTGGGAGGTCAGAGGTGTATCTGGGAGTGTCGGACGTGTACTGGGAATGTCAGAGGTGTACCAATGAATGTCAGTGAGCACCTGGGAGTGTCAGAGGTGTACCTGGGAGTGTCAGAGGTGTCACCTGGGAGTGCTGGAGGTACCTGGGAGGCCAGAGGAGACCTGGGAGTGTCTGGGGAGGTGTACCTGGGAGGCTGAGATGTACTGAGAGTGTTGAGGAGGCCTGGGAGAGTCGGAGGTACCTGGGAGTGTGAGAAGTGTACCTTGGAGAGCCGGAGGTAACTGGGAGTAGGGAGGTACCTGCAGTGTCATTGTGTACCTGGAATGTTAGAGGTGTATCAAGGAATGACAGAAGAGTATCTAGGAGTGTCAGAGGTGTACCTGGGAGTGTCAGAGGTACCTAGGAGTGTCAGAGGTGTACCTGGGAGTTGGAGAAGTGTACCTGGGAGGGTCTGCGTGGTGTACCTGGGAGCAGTTAGAGTGTACCTGGGAGTGTCAGGGTGCACCAGGAGTGTCAGGAGTACCTGGGAGGTCAGGGTGGTGTACCTGGGAGTGTCAGAGGTGTACCATGAGCATGAGAGGTGTCTGGGAGTGTCTGGAGGTGTACCTGGGAGGCCGGAGGTAATGGGAAGCCAGAGGCACTGGGAGTGTCAGAGGTGTACCTGGGAGGTCAGAGGTACTCTTGAGTGTCAGAGGTACCTAGGAGTGTCAGAGGTGTACCAGGGAATGTCAGAGGTGTACCTGGGAGGTCAGGAGGTGTACCTGGGAGTGTCAGAGGTGTACCTGGAGTGCGGAGGCAACTGGGAGCAAGCCAGGGCGTACCAGGGAGTGCTGGGGGAGTACCTGGGAGTGTCAGAGGTGTACCTGGGAGGCAGAGCAGTAACATGGAGGTAAGAGGTGTACCTGGGAGTGTCGGAGGTACCTGGGAGGTTCAGAGGTGTACCTGGGAGTGTCAGAGGTGTACCTGGAGGTTGGGAGGTGCCTGAGCAGGGGTGTGCCCTGGGAGTGTCAGTGAACCTGGAGTGTCAGGTGTTGCATGGGAGGTCAGAGGTGTACCTGGGAGGTTGAGGTGTAGAGCCGGGAGGTGTAATCTGAGTAAGAGGTACCTGGGAGCACTGGAGGTGTACCTGAGAGTGTTGGAGGTGTACCTGGGAGTGTCAGAGGTGTACTTGGGAGTGTCAGAGGTGTACCTGGGAGTGTCAGCGGTGAACCTGGGAGTGTCAGCGGTGTACATTGGGAATAATAGAGGTGTATCAAGGAATGACAGAGGAGTATCTAGGAGTGTGAGAGGTGTACCTGGGAGTTTGAGAGGTGTACCTGGGAGTGTCAGGGGTGTACCATGGAGTGTCAGTGGAGTACCTGGGAGTGTCAGAGGTGTACCTGGGAGTGTCAGAGGTGTACCTGGGAGTGTCACAGGTGTATCTGAGTATTGGACGTGTACCTGGGAGTGTCAGAGGTGTACCAGGGAATGTCAGTGGAGCACGGAGAGTGTCAGAGGTGTACCTGGGAGTCTCAGAGGTACCTGGGAGTGTCAGAGGTGTACCTGGGAGTGCAGAGGTGTACCTTGGAGTGTCAGAGATGCCTGAGTGTCAGAGGTGCACTTGGGAGGTCAGAGGTGTACCTGAGATGTCAGTGGTGTACCTGGGAGCTCAGAGGTGTACCAGGGAATGTCAGTGGATTACCTGGGAGTGGAGTGTAACTGGGAGTGTCAGAGGTGTACTTGAAAGTGTCAGAAGGTACCTGGAAGGTCAGAGGTGCCTGGGAGGTCAGAGGTGCACGGGAGGTCAGAGGTGTAATTGGGAGTGTCAGAGGTGTACCTGAAGTGCTCAGAGGCCTGGGAGTGTCAGAGGTGTACCTGAGAGTGTCGGAGGTGTACCGGGAGTGTCAGAGGTGTACCTGGAGTGTCGGAGGTGGCCTGGAGGAAGAGCAACCTGGGAGAGTGAGCACCTGAGAGTGTCGGAGGTGTACCGGGAGTGTCAGATGTACTGGGAGAGTCAGAGGCACGGGAGTGTCAGAGGTGGACCTGGAGTGTGGGCGGTGTACCTGGGAGTGTCTGAGGTAACTGGGAGGTCAGAAGTGTGCTGGGAGTGTCAGGAGTTGCACTTGGGGAGTGTCAGAGGTGCACCTTGGAGTGTCTGAGGTGTACCTGGGAGTACCTGAGGTGTACCTGGCAGTGTCTGAGGTCTGGCATTGTCTGAGGTACTGCAAGGTACCTGGGAGCAACAGAGGTACCTGGGAGAGTTAGAAGTGTATCAGGGAGTGACAGAGGTACCTAGGAGTGTCAGAGGTGTACCTAGGAGTGTGAGAAGTGTACCTGAAAGTGTCTGGGGTGTACCTGGGAGTGTTAGAGGTGTACCTGAGAGTCTCAGGGGTGTACCAGGGAGTGTCAGTGGAGGACCTGGGAGTGTCAGAGGTTGTACCTGGGAGTGTCAGAGGTGTACCTGGGAGTGTCAGAGGTGTATCTGGGAGTGTCGGACGTGCCTGGGAGTGTCAGAGGTACCTAGGAGGCAGAGGTGTACCTGGGAGTGTCAGAGGTGTGGTACATTGATTGTCAGAGGTACTGGCAGTGTCAGCGGTGTACCTGGGAGTGTCAGAAGTGTGTCTGGGAGTGTCTGGAGGTACCTGGGAGTGTCTGAGGTACCTGGGAGTGCTGAGGTGTACCTGGGTTGTGAGAAGCACCAGGGAGTGTCACAGGAGTACCTGGGAGGTGAGAGGTGTACCTGCGAGTGTGAGAGGTGCACGAAGTGTCTGAGGTGTACCAGGGAATGTCAGAGGTGTACCTGGGAGTGTCTGAGGCGTACCTGGGAGTGTCTGAGGTTTACCTGAGAGTGTCAGAGGTGTACCTGGGAGTGTCAGGGGCGTACCAGGGAGTGTCAGTGGAGTACATGGGAGTGTCAGAGGTGTATCTGGGAGTGTCGGAGGTGTACATGGAGTGTAAGAGGTGTACCTGGCAGTGTCAGAGGTGTACCTGGGAGTGTCAGAGGTGTACCAGAGAGTGTCAGAGGTGTACCTTGGAGTGTCAGAGGTGTACCTGGGAGGTCAGGGGTGTACCAGGAGGTCAGTGGAGTACCTGGGAGTGTCAGGTGTTGGTAACGTGGGAGTGTCAGAGGTGTACCTGGGAGTCTGAGAGTGTATCTGGGAGTGCACGGTACCTGGGAGTGTCAGAGGTGTACCATGGAATGTCAGGGGAGTACCTGGGAGGTCAGAGGTGTACCTGGGAGTGTCAGAGGTGTACCAGGGAATGTCAGTGAGTACCTGGGAGTGTCAAAGGTGTACCTGGGAGTGACAGAGGTGTACCTGGGAGTGTCGGAGGTGTATCTGGGAGTGTCGGACGTGTACTGGGAATGTCAGAGGTGTACCAATGAATGTCAGTGAGTACCTGGGAGTGTCAGAGGTGTACCTGGGAGTGTCAGAGGTGTCCCTGGGAATGTCAGAGGTGTACCTGGGAGGTGTAGAGGTGTACCTGGAGTGTTGGCTGGTGTACTGAGTGTCCGAGGTGTACCTGAGAGTGTCAGAGGTGTACCTGGGAGAGTCGGAGGTGTACCTGGGAGTGTGAGAAGTGTACCTGGGAGTGTCGGAGGTGTTCCTGGAGTGTAGGTGTACCTGGCAGTGTCAGCGGTGTACCTGGGAGGTTGGGCGGTGTACCTGGGAATGTTAGATATGTATCAATCAATGACAGAGAAGTATCTAGGAGTGTCAGAGATGTACCTTGGAGTGTCAGAGGTACCTAGGAGTGTCAGAGGTACCTGTGGGAGTTTGAGAAGTGTACCTGGGAGGGGGTCTGCGGTGTACCTGGGAGTCAAGCAGGCTACCTGGGAGTGTCAGGTGTACCTGGGAGGCAGGTTAGGAGTGTCAGTAGAGTACTGGATGTCAGAGGTGTACCTGGGAGTGTCAGAGGTGTACCTGGGAGTGTGAGAGGTGTATCTGGGAGTGTCAGAGGAGTACCTGGGAGGTCAGAGGTGTACCAGGAGTGTCTGAGGCACCTGGCAGTGTTAGCTGCATACCGGGAGGCTGGGGCGTGTACATGGAATGTTAGAGGTACCGAACAGAGGTACCTGGGAGGTCAGAGGTGTACATTGGGAATGTTAGAGGTGTATCAGGAATGGCAGGGAGTATCTAGGAGTGTCAGAGGTGTACCTGGAGTGTGAGAGGTACCTGGGAGGTCAGGGGTGTACCATGGGAGTGTCAGTGGAGTACCTGAGAGTGCTGAGGTGTACCTGGGAGTGTCAGAGGTGTACCTGGAGTGTCTCAGGTGTATCTGGGAGGTCGGACGTGTACCTGGGAGTGTCAGAGGTGTACCAGGAATGTTAGGTGAGTACCTGAGTGTCAGAGGTGTACCTGGGAGTCTCAGAGGTATACCTGGGAGTGCTCAGAGGTGTACCTGGGAGGCAGAGGCACTGGAGGTCAGAGATGTACCTTGAGTGTCAGAGGTGTACCGAGATGTCAGAGGTGTACCTGAGAGCACATACCTGGAGGTCAGAGGTGTACCAGGAATGTCAGTGGAGTACCTGGGAGTGTCGGAGGTGTACTTGGGAGTGTTAGAGGTGTACTTGAATGTGTCAGAGGTGTACCTGGAATGTCAGAGTGCACTGAGAGTGTCAGAGGTGTACTTGGAGTGTCAGAGGTGTACCTGGCAGTGTCATGTACCTGGGAGCAAGCGTGTACATGGAATGTTAGAGGTGTAACTGGAAGTGGTCAGAGGTGTACCTGGGAGGTCAGAGGAGGTACTTGGGAGTGTCAGAGGTGCCTGGAAGTGTCAGAGGTGTACCTGGGAGGTCAGAGGTGTACTTGGGAGGTCAGAGGTGTACTTGGGAGGCAGAGGTGTACCTGGAAGGTCAGAGGTGTCACGTGGGAGTGTCGGAGGTGTACCTGGGAGGTAAGAAGGTACCTGGGAGTGTCGGAGGTGTCTGAGAGTGTCGGAGGTGTACCTGGGAGGTCAGAGGTACTTGGGAGTGTCAGAGGTGTACCTGGAGTTTCAGCGGTGGCACCTGGGAGTGTCAGTGGTGTACATTGGGAATGTTAGAGGTGTATCAAGGAATGACAGAGAGTATTCAGGAGTGTCAGAGGTGTACCTGGGAGTGTGAGAGGTACCTGGAGTGCTGGGGTACCATGGAGTGTCAGTGAGCAGTGGGAGTGTCGGAGGTGTACCTGAGAGTGTCGGAGGTACCTGGGAGTGTCAGAGGTGTACTTGGAGTGTCAGAGGTGTACTGGAGTGCCAGCAGCACCTGGGAGCATGGTGTACATTGGGAATGTTAGAGGTGTATCAGGAATGATAGAGAGTATCTAGGAGGTCAGAGGTGTACCTGGGAGGAGAGAGTACCTGGGATGTCAGGGGTGTACCATGGAGTGTCAGTGGAGTACGTGGGAGTGTCGGAGGTGCCTAAGAGGTCGGAGGTATACCTGGAGTGTTAGCGGTGTACATGGAATGTTAGAGGTGTACCTGGAAGGTCAGGAGGTGTACCTGGGAGGTCAGAGGTACTGGGAATGTTAGAGGTGTATCAAGGAATGGCAGGGGAGTATCTAGGAGTGTCAGAGGTGTACCTGGAGTGTGAGAGGTGTACCTGGGAGGCCAGGTGTACCATGGAGGTCAGTGGAGTACCTGGGAGGTCATAGGTGTACCTGGAGTGTCAGAGGTGTACCTGGGAGTGTCTCAGGTGTATCTGGGAGGTTGACGTGTACCTGGGAGTGTCAGAGGTGTACCAGGAATGTCAGTGAGTACCTGGGAGTGCAGAGTGTACTGGGAGTTCAGAGGTACCTGGGAGTGTCAGAGGTACCTGGGAGGTTCAGAGGTGTACCTTGGAGGTCAGAGATGTACCTTGAGTGTCGAGGTGTACCTGGGAGGTCAGGTACCTGAGAGTGTCGGAGGTGTACCTGGGAGTGTCAGAGGTGTACCAGGGAATGTCAGTGAGTACCTGGGAGTGTCGGAGGTGTACTTGGAGTGTTAGAGGTGTACTTGAATGTGTCAGAGGTGTACCTGAAGTGTCAGAGGTGTACTGAGAGTGTCAGAGGTGTGACTTGGGAGGCCGAGGTGTACTTGGGAGTGTCAGAGGTGTACCTGGAAGTGTCAGAGGTGTACGGGGAGGTGGAGGTACTGGGAGTGTAAGAAGTACCTGGGAGTGTCGGAGGTGTACCTGAGAGTGTCGGAGGTGTACCTGGGAGTGTCAGAGGTGTACCTGGGAGTGTCAGAGGTGTACCTGGGAGTGTCAGGTGTACCTGGGAGTGTTGTGTACATTGGGAATGTTAGAGGTGTATCAAGGAATGACAGGAGAGTATCTAGGAGGAGAGGTGTACCTGGGAGCAGGAGAGGTACCTGGGAGTGCAGGGGTGTACCATGGAGGTTGGGGGGAGCATGGGAGGTCGGAGGTGTACCTGAGAGTGTCGGAGGTGTACCTGGGAGTGTCAGAGGCTTGGGAGTGTCAGAGGTGTACCTGGGAGGTTGGGTGACCTGGGAGTGTCAGCGGTGTACATTGGGAATGTTAGAGGTGTATCAAGGAATGACAGAGGAGTATCTAGGAGTGTCAGAGGTGTACCTGGGAGTGTGAGAGGTGTACCTGGGAGTGTCAGAGGTGTACCAGCGAATGTCAGTGGAGTACCTGAGAGTGTCAGAGGTGTACCTGGGAGTCTCAGAGGTGTACCTGGGAGTGTCAGGGGTGTACCTGGGAGTGTCAGAGGTATACCTGGAGTGTCAGAGATGTACCTTGGAGTGTCAGAGGTGTACCTGGGAGTGTCAGAGGTGTACCTGAGAGTGTCAGCGGTGTACCTGGGAGTGTCAGAGGTGTACCAGGGAATGTCAGTGGAGTACCTGGGAGTGTCGGAGGTGTACTTGGGAGGTTGGGGAGGCACTTGAATGTGTCAGAGGTGTACCTGGAAGTGTCAGAGGTGTACCTGAGAGTGTCAGAGGTGTACTTGGGAGTGTCAGAGGTGTACTTGGGAGTGCTGGGAGGTACCTGGGAGGCTGTAGGTGTACCTGGGAGTGTAAGAAGGTACCTGGGAGGTCGGAGGTGTACCTGAGAGTGTCGGAGGTGTACCTGGGAGGTCAGAGGTGTACTTGGGAGTGTCAGAGGTGTACCTGGGAGTGTCAGAGGTGTACCCGGAGTGTCAGCGGTGTACCTGGGAGGTCAGAGGGTGTATCTGGGAGTATCGGACGTACCTGGGAGTGTCAGAGGTGCCTAGGAGTGTCAGAGGTGTACCTGGGAGTGTCGGAGATGTACATTGAATGTCAGAGGTGTACCTGGCAGTGTCAGTGGTGTACCTGGGAGTGTCAGAGGTGTCTGGGAGTGTCTGAGGTACCTGGAGTGTCTGAGGTGTACCTGGGAGTGTCTGAGGTGTACCTAGGAGTGTCAGGTGGAGCACATGGGAGGTTCAGAGGTACCTGGAGTGCTGAGAGGTACCTGGGAGTGTTAGGAGGTGTACCAGTAAGTGTCAGAGGTGTACCTGGGAGGTCAGAGGTACCTGAGAGTGTAGGGGTGTACCTGCGAGTCTGAGAGGTGTACCTAGAAGTGTCTGAGGTGTGCCAGGAATGTCAGAGGTGTACCTGGGAGTGTCTGAGGCGTACCTGGGAGTGTCTGAGGTTTACCCGGGAGTGTCAGAGGTGTACCTGGAGTGTCAGGGCGTACCAAGGAGGTCAGGAGTACATGGGAGTGTCAGAGGGTACCTGGGAGTGGGAGGTTAGAGGTGTACCAGTAAGTGTCAGAGGTGTACCTGGGAGTGTCAGGAGGTGTACCTGAGAGTGTTGTACCAGGAGTGTCAGTGGGAGTACTGGGAGGTCAGGTGTTGCACGTGGGAGTGCTCAGAGGTACCTGGGTGTCAGAGGTGAATTGGGAGTACGGACGTACTGGGAGGTCAGAGGTGTACCATGGAATGCAGTGAGTACCTGGGAGTGCAGAGGTGTACCTGGGAGTGACAGAGGTTTACCTGCGAGTGTCAGAGGTGTACCTGGGAGTGTCAGAGGTGTACCTGGAGGCTGGAGATGTACCTGAGGTCAGAGGTGTACCTGGGAGTGTCAGAGGTGTACCTGGGAGTGTCGGAGGTGCACCTGGGAGTTCAGGAGGTGTACCTGGGAGGTCAGAGGTGTCCTGGGAGTGTCAGAGGTGTACCTCGGGAGTGTCAGAGGTGTACCAGGAGTGTCAGTAGAGGCACTCCAGAATGTCAGAGGTGTACCTGGGAGTGTCAGAGGTGTACCTGGGAGTGTGAGGGGTGTATCTGGAGTCAGAGGAGTACCTGGAGAAGCCAGAGGCATGGGAGTGTCTGAGGTGTACCTGGCAGTGTCAGCGGTATACCTGGGAGTGTTGAAGGTGTACATGGGAATGTTAGAGGTGTACCTGAAATGTCAGAGGTGTACCTGGGAGTGTCAGAGGTGCATATTGGGAATAGAGAGGTGTATCAAGGAATGAGAGAGGAGTATCTAGGAGTGTCAGAGGTACCTGGGAGTGTGAGAGGTACCTGGAGCAGCAGGGGTGTACCATGGAGGTCAGTGGAGTACCTGGGAGTGTGAGAGGTGTACCTGGGAGTGCAGAGGTGTACCTGGAGGTCACAGGTGTATCTGGGATTGTGCGGACGTGTACCTGGGAGTGTCAGAGGTACCAGGGAATGTCAGGAGTACCTGAGAGTGTCAGAGGTGTACCTGGGAGTCTCAGAGGTGTACCTGGGAGGCAGAGGTGTACCTGGAGTGTCAGAGGTGTATCTTGGAGTGTCAGAGATGTACCTGGAGTGTCAGAGGTACCTGGGAGTGTCAGAGGTGTACCTGAGAGTGTCAGGCCTGAGTGTCAGAGGTGTACCAGGAATGTCAGTGGAGTACCTGGGAGTGTCGGAGGTGTACTTGAGAGTGTCAGAGGTTGTACTTGAATGTGTCAGAGGTGTACCTGGCAGTGTCATGGTGTACCTGGGAGGTCATGGTGTACATGGAATGTTAGAGGTGTACCTGGAAGTGTCAGAGGTGCCTGGGAGATCAGAGGTGTACTTGGGAGTGTCAGAGGTGTACTTGGGAGTGTCAGAGGTGTACCTGGAAGGTCAGAGGTGTACGTGGGAGTGTCAGAGGTGTACCTGGGAGTGTCAGAGGTGTACCCAGGAGTGCAGAGGTACCTGTGGGAGTGTCAGAGGTGTACCTGGGAGTGTCAGAGGTGTACCTGGGAGTGTGAGAGGTGTATCTGGGAGTGTCAGAGGAGTACCTGGGAGTGTCAGAGGTGTACGTGGGAGTGTCTGAGGTGTACCTGGCAGTGTCAGCGGTATACCTGGGAGTGTCAGCGGTGTACATGGGAATGTTAGAGGTGTACCTGGAAATGTCAGAGGTGTACCTGGGAGTGTCAGAGGTGTACATTGGGAATGTTAGAGGTGTATCAAGGAATGAGAGTGAGGTCTAGGAGTGTCAGAGGTGTACCTGGGAGTGTGAGAGGTGTACCTGGGAGTGTCAGGGGTGTACCATGGAGTGTCAGTGGAGTACCTGGGAGTGTGAGAGGTGTACCTGGGAGTGTCAGAGGTGTACCTGGGAGTGTCTCAGGTGTATCTGGGAGTGTCGGACGTGTACCTGGGAGTGTCAGAGGTACCAGGAATGTCAGTGGAGTACCTGAGAGTGTCAGAGGTGTACCTGGGAGTCTCAGAGGTACCTGGGAGTGTCAGAGGTGTACCTGGGAGGTCAGAGGTGTATCTTGGAGTGTCAGAGATGTACCTGGAGTGTCAGAGGTACCTGGGAGTGTCAGAGGTACCTGAGAGTGTCAGGGTGTACCTGGGAGGTCAGAGGTATCAGGGAATGTCAGTGAGTACCTGGAAGTGTCAGAGGTGTACCTGGAGTGTCAGGAGGTACTTGGGAGTGTCAGAGGTGTACCTGGGCAGTGCTAGAGGTGTACCTGGGAGGTTCGGCGGTGTACATGGGAATGTTAGGGCCTGGAAGTGTCAGAGGTGTACCTGAGACTGGGGAGGTGTACTGGGAGTGTCAGAGATGGCTTGGGAGGTCAGAGGTGTACCTGAAGGTCAGGAGGTACGTGGGAGTGTCAGAGGTGTACCTGGGAGCTGGGTGTCCCTGGAGTGTCAGCGGTGTACATTGGGAATGTTAGAGGTGTATCAAGGAATGACAGAGGAGTATCTAGGGGTCAGAGGTACCTGGGAGGTCAGAGGTGTACCTGAGAGGTCAGAGGTGTACCAGGAATGTCAGTGGAGTACCTGGAGAGTGTCAGAGGTGTACCTGGGAGAGTGGGGAGGTACCTGGGAGGTTGCAGCGGTGTACCTGAGAGTGTCAGGGGTGTACCTGGGAGTGTCAGGAGGTGTACCTTGAAGTGTCAGAGATGTTCTTGGAGTGTCAGAGGTGTACCTGGGAGTGTCAGAGGTACCTGAGAGTGTCAGGGGTGTACCTGGGAGTGTCAGAGGTGTACCTTGGAAGTGTCAGAGATGTACCTGGAGTGTCAGAGGTGTACCTGAGAGTGTCAGAGGTGTACTTGGGAGGCCAGAGGTACTTGGGAGGTCAGAGGTGACCTGGGAGGCGGAGGTGTACCTGGGAGTGTAAGAAGGTACCTGGGAGGTCGGAGGTACCTGAGAGTGTCGGAGGTACCTGGGAGTGTCAGAGGTGTACTTGGGAGTGTCAGAGGTGTACCTGGGAGGCTGGGAGGTGTACCTGGGAGGTCAGAGGTGTACCTAGGAGTGTCAGAGGAGTACCTGAGTATCGGAGGTGTACATTGAATGTCAGAGGTGTACCTGGCAGTGTCAGCGGTGTACCTGGGAGTGTCAGAGGTGTCTGGGAGTGTCGGAGGTGTACTTGGGAGTGTCAGAGGGTACTTGAATGTGTCAGAGGTGTACCTGAAGTCAGAGGTGTACCTGAGAGTGTCAGAAGTGTACTTGGAGGTCAGAGGTACGGGAGGTCAGAGGTGTACCTGGGAGTGTTGTACCTGGGAGTGTAAGAAGGTACCTGGGAGTGTCGGAGGTACCTGAGAGTGTCGGAGGTGTACCTGGGAGTGTCAGAGGTGTACTTGGGAGTGTCAGAGGTGTACCTGGGAGTGTCAGAGGTGTACCTGGAGTGTCAGCGGTGTACCTGGGATGGCAGAGGTGTATCTGGGAGTATCGGACGTGTACCTGGGAGTGTCAGAGGTGAGGGAGGTCAGAGATGTACCTGAGAGTGTCGGAGGTGTACATTGAATGTCAGAGGTACCTGGCAGTGACAGCGGTGTACCTGGGAGGTCAGAGGTGTCTGGGAGTGTCTGAGGTGTACCTGGGAGTGTCTGGAGGTGCCTGGGAGTGTCTGAGGTGTACCTGGGAGTGTCAGGAGAAGCACCAGAGTGTCACAGGAGTACCTGGGAGGTGAGAGGCACTGGCGAGTCTGAGGAGATTTAGAAGTGTCTGAGGTGTGCCAGGGAATGTCAGAGGTGTACTGGGAGTGCTGAGGCGTACCTGGGAGTGTCTGAGGTTTACCTGGGAGTGTCAGAGGTGTACCTGGGAGTGTAGGGGCGTACCAAGGAGTGTCAGTGGAGCACATGGGAGTGTCAGGAGGTGTACCTGGGAGGTCAGAGGTGTACCTGGGAGGCAGAGGTGTACCAGAGAGTGTCAGAGGTGTACCTGGGAGTGCAGAGGTACCTGGGAGGTCAGGGGTGTACCTGGGAGGTCAGTGGAGTACCTGGGAGGTCAGGTGTTGCACGTGGGAGGTCAGAGGTGACCCTGGGAGGTCAGAGGAATCTGGGAGGTCGGAGGTACCTGGGAGTGTCAGAGGTACATGGAATGTCAGTGAGTACTGAAGGTGAGGTGTACCTGGGAGTGTCAGAGGTTTACCTGGGTGTGTGAGGTACCTGGGAGTGTCAGAGGTGTACCTGGATGTCAGATGTACCTGAGTGTCTGAGGTACCTGGGAGTGTCAGAGGTGTACCTGGGAGGTCGGAGGTGTACCTGGGAGGAGGAGTGTACCTGGGAGTCTCTGTAGGTGTCCTGGGAGTGTCGGAGGTGTACCTGGCAGGTTCGGCGGTGTACCTGGAGTGTCAAAGGTGTACCAGGGAATGTCAGTGAGTACCTGGGAGGCGGGAGTGTACCTGGGAGTGTCAGAGGTGCACCTGGGAGTGTCAGAGGTGTATCTGGGAGTGTCGGACGTGTACCTGGGAATGTCAGAGGTGTACCAATGAATGTCAGTGGAGTACCTGGGAGTGTCAGAGGTGTACCTGGGAGTGTCAGAGGTGTCCCTGGGAGTGTCAGAGGTGTACCTGGGAGTGTCAGAGGTACCAGGGAGTGCTGGCAGAGTACCGGGAGTGTCAGAGGTACCTGGGAGTGTCAGAGGTACCTGGGAGTGTGAGAGGTGTATCTGGGAGTGTCAGAGAGTACCTGGGAGTGTCAGAGGTGTACCTGGGAGTGTCTGAGGTGTACCTGGCAGTGTCAGCGGGTATACCTGGGAGTGTCAGCGTGTACATGGGAAATAGAGGTGTACCTGGAAGTGTCAGAGGTGTACCTGGGAGTGTCAGAGGTGTACATTGGGAATGTTAGAGGTGTATCAAGGAATGACAGAGTATATCTAGGAGTGTCAGAGGTGTACCTGGGAGGTCAGGAGGCACTGGAGTGTTGGGAGGTACCTGGGAGGTTCTCAGGTGTATCTGGGAGTGTCGGACGTGTACCTGGGAGTGTCAGAGGTGTACCAGGGAATGTCGTGGAGTACCTGGAGAGTGCTCAGAGGTGTACCTGGGAGTCTCAGAGGTGTACCTGGGAGTGTCAGAGGTGTACCTGGGAGGTCAGAGGTGTACCTTGAGTGTCAGAGATGTACCTTGGAGTGTCAGAGGTGTACCTGGAGGCAGAGGTGTACCTGGGAGTGTCAGCGGTGTACCTGGGAGTGTCAGAGGTGTCATAGGGAATGTCAGTGGAGTACCTGGGAGTGTCGGAGGTGTACTTGGGAGGCCGAGGCACTTGAAGTGTCAGAGGTGTACCTGGAAGTGTCAGAGGTACCTGAGGAGTGTCAGAGGTGTACCTGGGAGGTCAGGGTGTACCTGGGAGTGTCAGAGGTGTACCTGGGAGTGTCAGAGGTGTAACATGGAATGTTAGAGGTGTACTGGGAGTGTCAGAGGTGTACCTGGGAGTGTCAGAGGTGTACCTGGGAGTGTCAGAGGTGTACTTAGTGCAGGTACCTGGGAGTGTCAGAGGTGTACATGGGAGTGTCAGAGGTGTACCTGGGATGTCAGCGGGTGTACCTGGGAGTGTTGGAGGGTACATTGGGAATGTTAGAGGTGTATCAAGGAATGACAGAGGAGTATCTAGGGGTGTCAGAGGTGTACCTGGGAGTGTGAGAGGTGTACTGAGGTCAGAGGTGTACCAGGGAATGTCAGTGGAGTACCTGAGAGTGTCAGAGGTGTACCTGGGAGTGTCAGAGGTGTACCTGGGAGTGTCAGGGGTGTACCTGGGAGTGTCAGAGGTGTACCTTGAGTGTCAGAGATGTACCTGGAGGTCAGAGGTGTACCTGAGAGTGTCAGCGGTGTACCTGGGAGTGTCAGAGGTGTACCAGGGAATGTCAGTGGAGTACCTGGGAGTGTCGGAGGTGTACTTGGGAGTGTCAGAGGTGTACTTGAATGTGTCAGAGGTGTACCTGAAGTGTCAGAGGTGTACCTGAGAGTGTCAGAGGTGTACTTGGGAGTGTCAGAGGTGTACTTGGGAGTGTCAGAGGTGTACCTGGGAGTGTCGGAGGTGTACCTGGGAGTGTAAGAAGTGTACCTGGGAGGTCGGAGGTGTACCTGAGAGTGTCGGAGGTGTACCTGGGAGGTCAGAGGTGTACTTGGGAGTGTCAGAGGTGTACCTGGGAGTGTCAGAGGTGTACCTGGGAGCCATGGTACCTGGGAGTGTCAGAGGTGTATCTGAGGACGGACGTGACCAGTGTCAGAGGTGTACCTAGGAGTGTCAGAGGAGTACCTGGGAGTGTCGGAGGTGTACATTGAATGTCAGAGGTGTACCTGGCAGTGTCAGCGGTGTACCTGGGAGTGTCAGAGGTGTCTGGGAGTGTCTGAGGTGTACCTGGGAGTGTCTGAGGTGTACCTGGGAGTGTCTGAGTTTACCTGGGAGTGTCAGAGAAGCACCAGGGAGTGTCACAGGAGTACCTGGGAGTGTGAGAGGTGTACTGCGAGTCTGAGAGGTGTACCTAGAAGTGTCTGAGGTGCCAGGAATGTCAGAGGTGTACCTGGGAGTGTCTGAGGCGTACCTGGGAGTGTCTGAGGTTTACCTGGGAGTGTCAGAGGTGTACCTGGGAGTGTCAGGGTACCAAGGAGTGTCAGGAGCACATGGTGTCAGAGGTGTACCTGGGAGTGCCTGAGAGGGCACGGGAGGTGAACATGAGAGGTCAGAGGTGTACCTGGGAGTGTCAGAGGTGTACCTGGGAGTGTCAGGGGTGTACCAGGGAGTGTCAGTGGAGTACCTGGGAGTGTCAGGTGTTGCATGGGAGGCAGAGGTGTTCCTGGGAGTGTCAGAGGTGAATCTGGGAGTGTCGGACGTACCTGGGAGTGTCAGAGGTGTACCATGGAATGTCAGTGGAGTACCTGAGAGTGTCAGAGGTGTACCTGGAGTGTCAGAGGTTTACCTGGGAGTGTCAGAGGTGTACCTGGGAGTGTCAGAGAGGTACCTGGGAGTGTCAGAGATGACCTTGGAGTATTAGAGGTGTACCTGGGAGTGTCAGAGGTGTACCTGGGAGTGTCGGAGGTACCTGGAGTGTGAGAAGGTACCTGGGAGTCTCTGTAGGTGTTCCTGGGAGTGTCGGAGGTACCTGCAGGGTCAGCGGTGTACCTGGGAGTGTCAAAGGTGTACCAGGGAATGTCAGGGTGAGTACCTGGGAGTGTCAAAGGTGTACCTGGGAGTGTCAGAGGTGCACCTGGGAGTGTCAGAGGTGTATCTGGGAGTGTCGGACGTGTACCTGGGAAGTCAGAGGTGTACCAATGAATGTCAGGGGAGTACCTGGGTGTGTCAGGTGTACCTGGGAGTGCTCAGAGGTGTACCTGGGAGTGTCAGAGGTGTACCTCGGAGTGTCAGAGGTGTACCTGGGAGTGTCATTGGTGTACCTTGGAGTGTCCGAGGTGTACCTGAGAGTGTCAGAGGTGTACCTGGGAGAGTCGGAGGTGTACCTGGGAGTGTGAGAAGTGTACCTGGGAGTGTCAGCGGTGTACCTGGGAATGTTAGATATGTATCAAGGAATGACAGAGGAGTATCTAGGAGTGTCAGAGATGTACCTTGGAGTGTCAGAGGTGTACCTGGGAGGTTGGGTGGTGTACCTGGGAGTTTGAGAAGCATACCTGGGAGGGGTCTGAGGTGTACCTGGGAGTGTCGAGAGGTGTACCTGGGAGGCTGGGGGGTGTACCAGGAGTGCTGGGAGTACCTGGGAGTGTCAGAGGTGTACCTGGGAGAAAGAGGTGTACTGGGAGTGTGAGAGGTATCTGAGAGTGCAGAGGCGTACCTGGGAGGTCAGAGGTGTACCTGGGAGTGTCAGCGGTGTACCTGGGAGTGTCAGCGGTGTACCTGGGAATGTTAGATATGTATCAATGAATGACAGAGGAGTATCTAGGAGTGTCAGATGTACCTTGGAGTGTCAGAGGTGTACCTGGGAGTGTCAGAGGTGTACCTGGGAGTTTGAGAAGTGTACCTGGGAGGGGTCTGCGGTGTACCTGGGAGTGTCAGAGGTGTACCTGGGAGTGTCAGAGGTGTACCTGGGAGTGTCAGGGGTGTACCTAGGAGTGTCAGAAGTACCCAGAGTGTGAGAGGTGTACCTGGGAGTGTCAGAGGTGTACCTGGGAGTGTGAGAGGTGTATCTGGGAGTGTCAGAGGAGTACCTGGGAGGTCAGAGGTGTACCTGGGAGGTCTGAGGTGTACCTGGCAGTGTTCGGCGGTGTACCTGGGAGTGCCGGAGGTGTACATGGGAATGTTAGAGGTACCTGAAGTGTCAGAGGTGTACCTGGGAGTGTCAGAGGTGTACATTGGGAATGTTAGAGGTGTATCAAGGAATGACAGAGGAGTATCTGGGAGTGTCAGAGGTGTACCTGGGAGGTGAGAGGTGTACCTGGAGTGTCAGGGGTACCATGGAGTGTCAGTGAGTACCTGGAGTGTCAGAGGTGTACCTGGGAGTGTCAGGAGGTACCTGGGAGGTCTCAGGTGTATCTGGGAATGTCGGACGTGTACCGGGAGTGTCAGAGGTGTACCAGGAATGTCAGTGGAGTACCTGAGTGTCAGGAGGTGTACCTGGGAGTGTCAGAGGTGTACCTGGGAGTGTCAGAGGTGTACCTGGGAGTGTCAGAGGTGTACCTGGAGGTCAGAGATGTACCTTGGAGTGTCAGAGGTGTACCTGGGAGTGTCAGAGGTGTACCTGAGAGTGTCAGAGGTGTACCTGGGAGTGTCAGGAGGTGTACCTGGAATGTGTGGAGTACCTGGGAGTGTCGGAGGTGTACCTGGGAGGTTCAGAGGTGTACTTGAAAGTGTCAGAGGTGTACCTGGAAGTGTGAGAGGTACCTGGGAGTGTCAGAGGTGCACGGGAGGTTCGGAGGTGTACCTGGGAGTGCTCAGCGGTGTACCTGGGAGTGTCAGAGGTGTACCTGGGAATGGTAGAGGTGTACCTGGGAGTGTCAGAGGTGTACCTGGGAGTGTCAGAGGTGTACTTGGGAGGTCAGAGGTGTACCTGGAAGTGTCAGAGGTGTACCTGGGAGTCAGAGGTGTACCTGGGAGTGTCAGAGGTGTACCTGGGAGTGTCAGAGGTGTACCTGGAAGTGTCAGAGGTGTAATGGGAGGTCAGAGGTGTACCTGGGAGTGTCAGAGGTGTACCTGGGAGTGTCAGAGGTGTACATTGGGAATGTTAGAGGTGTATCAAGGAATGACAGAGGAGTATCTAGGAGTGTCAGAGGTGTACCTGGGAGTGTGAGAGGTGTACCTGGGAGTGTCAGAGGTGTACCAGGGAATGTCAGTGGAGTACCTGGGAGTGTCGGAGGTGTACCTGGGAGTGTCAGAGGTGACTTGAATGTGTCAGAGGTGTACCTGGAAGTGTCAGAGGTGTACCTGGGAGTGTCAGAGGTGTACTTGGGAGTGTCAGAGGTGTACCTGGGAGTGTCAGAGGGGTACCTGGGAGTAAGGAGGTGTACCTGGGAGTGTCAGAGGTGTACCTGGGAGTGTCAGAGGTGTACCTGAGAGTGTCGGAGGGTGTACCTGGGAGGTCAGAGGTGTACCTGGGAGTGTCAGAGGTACTTGGAGTGTCAGAGGTGTACCTGGGAGTGTCAGGAGGTGTACTGGGAGTGTCGGAGGTGTACCTGGAGTGTCAGAAGTGTACCTGGAGTGTCAGAGGTGTAACCTGGGAGTGTCAGAGGTGTACCTGGAGTGTCAGAGGTGTACCTGGGAGTGTCAGAGGTGTACATTGAAAGTCAGAGTGTACCAAAGAATGACAGAGGAGTACCTAGAGTGTCAGAGGTGTACCTGGAGTGTCAGAGGTGTACCTGAGAATGTCAGAGGTGCCTGGAGTGTCGGAGGTGTACCTGGAGGTCAGAGGTGTACATGGGAATGTTAGAGGTGTACCTGGAAGTGTCAGAGGTGTACCTGGAAGTGTCAGAGGTGCCTGGGAGTGTCGGGGTGTACCTGGGAGTGTAAGAAGTGGTACCTGGTGTCGGAGGTACCTGAGTGTCGGAGGTACCTGGGAGTGTCAGAGGTGTACTTAGAGTGTCAGAGGTGTACCTGAGTGTCAGCGGTGTACCTGGGAGTGTCAGAGGTGTACATTGGGAATGTTAGAGGTGTATCAAGGAATGACAGAGGAGCATCTAGGAGTGTCAGGAGGTGTACCAGGAGTGTGAGAGGTGTACCAGGAGTGTCAGGGTGTACCATGGAGTGTTAGTGAGTACCTGGGAGTGTCGAGGAGTACCTGGGAGTGTCGGAGGTGTACTGGGAATGTCAGAGGGGCACTGGGAGTGTCAGAGGTGTACCTGGAGTGTCAGAGGTGTACCTGGGAGTGTCAAGGTGTACATTGGGAATGTTAGAAGGTATCAAGGAATGACAGAGGACTATCTGGGAGTGTCAGAGGTGTACCGTGAGTGTGAGGTGTACTTGGAGTGTCAGAGGTGTACTTGGGAGTGTCAGAGGTGTACCTGGGAGTGTCGGAGGTGTACCTGGGAGTGTAAGAGGTGTACCTGGAGTGTCAGAGGTGTACCTGGAGAGTGTCGGAGGTGTACTTGGAGTGTCAGAGGTACTTGGGAGTGTCAGAGGTGTACCTGGGAGTGTCAGAGGTACCTGAGGCAGGGTGTACATTGGGAAAGTTAGATGTGTACTGGAATGACAGAGGAGATCAGGAGGTGAGGTGTACCTGGGAGGTGGAGGTACCTGGGAGTGTAAGGGGTGGAGGCCAGTGGAGTACTTGGAGGTCGTACCTGGGAGGTCAGAGGTACCTGGGAGTGTCACAGGTGTATCTGGGAGTGTCGGACGTGTACCTGGAGTGTCAGAGGTGTACCAGGGAATGTCAGTGAAGTACCTGAGAGTGTCAGAGGTGTACCTGGTAGTGTCAGTGGTGTACCTGAGTGTCAGAGTTGTACTTGGGAGGTGATTGGTGTACCTGGAGTGTCAGGAGGTGTATCTGAAGTGTCAGAGGTGTACCTGGAATATCAGAGGTACCTGGGAGTGTCAGCGGTGTACCTGGGAGTGTCAGAGGTGTACCTGAGGTCAGTGTACCTGGTGTCAGAGGTGTATCTGAAGTGTCAGATGTGTACCTGAGAGTGTCGGAGGTGTACCTGGAGTGTCAGAGGTGTACATGGGAGTGTCAGAGGTGTACCTTGGAGTGTCAGCGGTGTACCTGGAGTGTCAGCGGTGTACATTGGGAATGTTAGAGGTGTATCAAGGAATGACAGAGGAGTATATAGAGTGTCAGAGGTACCTGGAGTGAGAGAGAGGTGTACCTGGGAGGTTGTACCATGGAGTGTCAGTGGAGTACCTGAGGTCGGAGGTGTACCTGGAGAGGTCAGAGGTGTACCTGGGAGTACTGTGTACCTGGGAGTGTCAGAGGTGTACCTGGGAGTGTCAGAGGTGTACCTGGGAGTGTCAGAGGTTTACCTGGTAGTGTCAGTGGTGTACCTGGGAGTGTCAGAGTTGTACTTGGGAGTGTGATTGGTGTACCAAGGAGTGTCAGAGGTGTATCTGGAAGTGTCAGAGGTGTACCTGGGAATATCAGAGGTGTACCTGGGAGTGTCAGGGGTGTACCTGGGAGTGTCAGGGATGTAACTGGGAGTGTCGGAGGTGTAACTGGGAGTGTCAGAGGTGTACCTAGGAGTGTCAGAGGCGTACCTAGGAGTGTCAGAGTAGTACCTGTGAGTGTCAGAGGTGTACCTGGGAGTGTCTGAGGTGTACCTGGGAATGTCAGGGGAGAACCAGGGAGTGTAAGAGGTGTACCTGGGAGTATCAGAGGTGTACCAGGGAGTGTCTGAGGTGTACCTTAGAGTATCGGAGGTGTACCTGGGAGTATCGGAGGTGTACCTGGTAGTGTCAGAGGTGTACCTGGTAGTATCATTGGTGTACCTGGGAGGCCAGAGGTATATATTTGGAAGTGTCAGAGGTGTACCTGGAGCATCAGGAGGTGTACCTGGGAGGCCAGAGGTACCAGGGAGTGTCAGAGGAGTACCTGGGAGTATCGGAGGTACTCTGGGAGTATCGGAGGTGTAATTTTAGATTGTCAGAGGTGTACCTGGGAGTGTCAAAGGTGTACCAGGGAGTGTCAGAGGTGAACCAGTGAATGTCAGTGGAATACCTGGGAGTGTCAGAGGTGTACCTGGGAGTGTGAGAGGTGTACCTGGGAGTGTCAGAGGTGTACCTGGGAGTGTCAGAGGTGTACCTGGGAGTGTCAGAGGTATTCCTGAGAGTGTCAGAGGTGTACCTGGGAGTGTCAGAGGTGTACCTGGGAGTGTCAGAGGTGTACCTGGAAGTTTCAGAGGTGTACCTGGGAGAGTCATTAGTGTACCTTGGAGTGTCATTGGTGTACCTGGGAGTGCCAGCGGTGTACCTGCGAGTGTCAGAGGTATACCTGGGCGTATTAGAGGTGTACCTGGGAGTGTCAGAGGTTTACCTGGGAGTGTCAGAGGTGTACCTGGGAGTGTCAGAGGTGTATCTGGTAGTGTCAGTGGTGTACCTGGGAGTGTCAGAGTTGTACTTGGGAGTGTGATTGGTGTACCTGGGAGTGTCAGAGGTGTATCTGGAAGTGTCAGAGGTGTACCTGGGAATATCAGAGGTGTACCAGGGAGTGTCAGAGGTGTACATGGGAGCGTCAGGGGTGTAACTGGGAGTGTCGGAGGTGTAACTGGGAGTGTCAGAGGTGTACCTGGGAGTGTCAGAGGCGTACCTGGGAGTGTCAGAGTAGTACCTGGAAGTGTCAGAGGTGTACCTGGGAGTGTCTGAGGTGTACCTGGGAATGTCAGGGGAGAACCAGGGAGTGTAAGAGGTGTACCTGGTAGTGTCAGTGGTGTACCTGGGAGTGCCAGAGTTGTACTTGTGAGTGTGATTGGTGTACCTGGGAGTGTCAGAGGTTTATCTGGAAGTGTCAGAGGTGTACCTGGAAGTGTCAGGGGTGTACCTGGAAGTGTCAGGGGTGTACCTGGTGAAAGAACATTGGTACCTGGGAGTGTCAGAGGTATTTGGAAGTGTCAGAGGTGTACCTGGGAGTATCAGAGGTGTACCTGGGAGTGTCAGAGGTGTACCAGGGAGTGTCAGAGGAGTACCTGGGAGTATCGGAGGTGTACCTGGGAGTTTTGGAGGTGTACCTGGGAGTGTAAGAGGTGTACCTGGGAGTGTCAAAGGTATACCAGGGAGTGTCAGAGGTGAACCAGGGAATGTCAGTGGAATACCTGGGAGTGTCAGGGGTGTACTTGGGAGTGTGAGAGGTGTACCTGGAAGTGTCAGAGGTGTACCTGGGAGTGTCAGAGGTGTACCTGGGAGTGTCAGAGGTGTACCAGGAGGTCAGTGGTGTACCTGGGAGTGTCATTGTACCTGGGAGGCCAGAGAGGTACCTGGGAGTGGAGGTGCACCTGGGACGTCAGAGGTGCACCTGGGCTGTCAGGAAAATTGGGAGGCCAGGGGTGTACCTGGGAGTGACAGCGGTGTACCTGGAGTGTCTGAGGTACCTGGGAGGCTCAGAGGTGTACCTGGGAGTGTCAGAGGTGTACGTGGGAGTGTTGGAGGTGTACCTGGGAGGTGAGAAGTGTACCTGGGAGTCTCGTAGGTGTTCCTGGGAGTGTCGGAGGTGTACCTGGCAGTGTCAGCGGTGTACCTGGGAGTGTCAAAGGTGTACCAGGAATGTCAGTGGAGTACCTGGAGGCCGGTGTGTACCTGGGGATGTCAGAGGTACCGGAGGTCAGAGTATCTGGGAGTGTCGGACGTGTACCTGGGAATGTCAGAGGTGTACCAATGAATGTCAGTGGAGTACCTGGAGGTGTCAGAGGTACCTGGGGAGTGCCAGAGGTGTCCCTGGGAGGTCAGGAGGTGCACTGGGAGGTCAGGAGGTGTACCTGGGAGAGTGTCATTGGTGTACCTTATAGTGTCCGGAGAGGTGTACCTGAGAGTGTCAGAAAATTTTGGGAGAGTCGGAGGTGTACCTGGGAGTGTGAGAAGTACCTGGGAGTGTCGGAGTGTTCCTGGGAGTGTAGGAGGTGTACCTGGCAGTGTCAGCGGTGTAAATTTGGGAGGCTGGGGGCGGTGTACCTGGGAACAGTTAGATATGTATCAATGAATGACAGAGGGAGACATCTCCAGGAGGCCAGAGAGATGTGCCTGGAGGTCAGGAAAACGGGAGTGCGTCAGAGGTGTACCTGGGAGTTTGAGAAGGCACCTGGAGACCAGGTGTACCTGGGAGGTCAGAGGTGTACCTGGGAGGCCAGGGGGTGTACCAGGGAGTGTCAGTAGAGTAC
>NW_024730171.1:0-6196 GCF_018991925.1 Homarus americanus | reverse complement strand
ACAAATTATTAATGAAACAATTACAACAAGTTACAATAAAAGACAATTAAGTAGATACCTCAAACTACTTCAATTAACAGTAACATATAAGTTAATAATTGGAGTAACATCACAAGACCCCAAGTTTGGAACACCTTGTACAAGAAGCCAACTTCACACCCAACCACCATTATGTATTATATACAACAACTCACTATATACAACAAATTACACAGATTAGCATAACATGAATGTATGTTATACATTACCATAAGAACATACATTATATATTACACAGAGCCCTTGGGATGTACCTAGTAGCATCTGACAGTACAGTACATCACAGTTGGTAATGTACAGTACATGTTAGTACATCACAGTTGGTAATGTACAGTACATGTTAGTACATTACAGTTGGCAATGTACAGTACATGTTAGTACATCACAGGTGGTAATGTACAGTACATGCTAGTACATCACAATTGGTAATGTACAGTACATGTTAGTACATCACAGTTGGTAATGTACAATACGGTACATGTTAGTACATTACAGTTGGTAATGTACAGTACATGTTAGTAAATCACAGTTGGTAATGTACAATACAGTACATGTTAGTACATCATAGTTGGTAATGTACAATACATGTTAGTACATCACAGTTGGTAATGTACAGTACATGTTAGTATATCACAGTTGGTAATGTACAGTACATGTTAGTATATCACAGTTGGTAATGTACAGTACATGCTAGTACATCACAGTTGGTAATGTACAATACATGTTAGTACATCACAGTTGGTAATGTACAGCACATGTTAGTACATCACAGTTGGTAATGCATAGTACATGTTAGTACATCACAGTTGGTACTGCATTGTACATGTTAGTATCACAGTTATTGTACGTATAGTACATGTGAGTACATCACAGTTGGTAATGTACAGTACATGTTAGTACATCACAGTTGGTAATGTACAGTACATGTTAGTACATCACAGTTGGTAATGCACAGTCCATGTTAGTACATCACAGTTGGTAATGTACAATACATGTTAGTACATCACAGTTGGTTAATGTACAGTACATGTTAGTACATCACAGTTGGTAATGTACAGTACATGTTAGTACATCAGAGTTGGTTAATGTACAGTCCATGTTAGTACATCACAGTTGGTAATGTACAATACATGTTAGTACATCACAGTTGGTTAATGTACAGTACATGTTAGTACATCACAGTTGGTAATGCACAGTACATGTTAGTACATCACAGTTGGTAATGTACAGTTCATGTTAGTACATCACAGTTGGTAATGTACAGTACATGTTAGTACATCACAGTTGGTAATGTACAGTACATGTTAGTACATCACAGTTGGTAATGTACAGTACATGTTAGTACATCACAGTTGGTAATGCACAGTCCATGTTAGTACATTACAGTTGGTAATGTACAGTACATGTTAGTACATCACAGTTGGTTAATGTACAGTACATGTTAGTACATCACAGTTGGTAATGTACAGTACATGTTAGTACATCACAGTTGGTAATGTACAGTTCATGTTAGTACATCACAGTTGGTAATGTATACATGTTAGTACATCACAGATGGTAATGTATAGTACATGTTAGTACATCACAGTTGGTAATGTACAGTACATGTTAGTAGAGACTACATCACAGTTGGTACGTATAGTACATGTTAGTACATCACAGATGGTAATGTATAGTACATGTTAGTACATCATCACAGATGGTAATGTACAGTACATGTTATACATCAGTTGGTAATGTACAGTACATGTTAGTAGACTACATCAAGGTTGGTAATGTACAGTACATGTTATTGAACACAGTTGGTAATGTATTAGCATGTTAGTACATCACAGATGGTAATGTATAGTACATGTTAGTACATCACAGTTGGTAATGTACAGTACATGTTAGTAGACTATAACACAGTTGTAATGTATATACATGTTAGTACATCACAGATGGTAATGTACAGTACATGTTAGTACATCACAGATGGTAATGTACAGTACATGTTAGTACATCACAGTTGGTAATGTACAGTACATGTTAGTAGACTACATCACAGTTGGTAATGTACAGTACATGTTAGTACATCACAGTTGGTAATGTACAGTACATGTTAGTACAATACACAAGTGACAACAGGACATGACTAAGTCAACAACATCACCTGACTTGACCAAGCCAAATCAACATGGCTGGGTCTACATGCGACCATTACATGTTAACAACATTATTGTACAAGTTCTACTAGACTCATAGGATACCCCTCAACTAACACAAGTTTATTTTTCTAACATATTCCATCATGTCATGGTAAAGTACTAAGGCCATGGTAGAAGAAATTTACATCTTAAGAGCAGATAATTATAACTTGTGTTTAATAACTATAAAAGTGGCATTTGTCACTTGTCTTTATTTCAGCTACATTCATGGAGTTTGTTCAAGTGGTTTTATATTGATGTATATCACTGTATTCAAGTTTATGAGTCACATTTACCTTCTGTTAAAGTCATTCAAACATTTATTGAATTCTGTTTTTTTCATGCACAAGTTTATGACGTTTGAGTTTACCCTTCCGGGGGAAACATTTCCCACATTCCTCACATTCAAACTCTCCTATTCCACTGTGTACAAGAATGTGGTCCTTGAGGGTTCTCTTTTGTGCAAAATGTTTCCCACATTCCTCACATTTAAACTCTTTTATACCACTGTGTACAAGAATGTGCGTTTTGAGAGCACTCTTTTGTGCAAAATGTTTCCCACATTCCTCACATTTAAACTCTTTTATACCACTGTGTACGAGAATGTGTCTATTGAGAGTACTCCTTTCTGCAAAATGTTTCCCACATTCCTCACATTTAAACTCCTTTATACCACTGTGTCCAAGAATGTGTGTTTTTAGAGTAAACTTTAGTGCAAAATGTTTCCCACATTCCTCACATTTAAACTCCTTTATACCACTGTGTCCAAGAATGTGTGTTTTGAGAGTACTCTTTTGTGCAAAATGCTTCCCACATTCCTCACATTTAAATTTCTTTACACCACTGTGTCCAAGAATGTGTTTATTGAGAGTACCCCTTTCTGTAAAATGTTTCCCACATTCCTCACATTTAAACTTCTTTATACCACTGTGTCCAAGAATGTGTGTTTTGAGAGTACCCTTTAGTGCAAAATGTTTCCCACATTCCTCACATTTAAACTTCTTTATACCACGGTGTCCAAGAATGTGTGTCTTGAGAGTACTCTTTTGTGCAAAATGTTTTCCACATTCCTCACATTGAAAATTTCTTACACCACTGTGTCCAAGAATGTGTCTTTTGAGATGACTCTTAGATGACAAATGTTTCCCACATTCCTCACATTCAAACTCCTTCACACCATTGTGCACAAGTAAATGTTTCTGAAGAGTAGACTTTAAGCAAAACTGTTTGCCACATTCCTCACAGGAGAACTTTTTATCTCTGCTTGACATTGTGAACTTCTACTTAATTACACTTGGTCTTGAGATGTAACATCACAGTATCTGAAACAAAATATTTTGCCTTAGATAATATTCTTATAAAAAGTACAATTTATAAATGAAAACTACAAGTGACTAAATCAACTTGTGTAAAATGAAAATATTCTAAACGTAATTACAAAGGTTTAATTACAGCTAATGAGGGTTTATGACACATCGTCACCCAGTAACGGACTGGCCTATCTTTAACCATAAGAACATAAGGAGTCTGCAATAGGCCGGTTGGCCTGTGCATGGCAGCTCCTGTCGAGAGTTACTACCACTCTCTATCATCCATGAATCTATCCAGCCTCCTTTTAAAACTTTCCAGCGTTCCAGCACTTACTACAAAGTTGCTAAGCTTGTTCCACTCGTCCACCACCCTATTTGTGAACCAGTTTCTTCCTATCTCCCTCCTAAACCTAAACTTATCCAACTTAAATCTGTTGCTACGAGTCCTATCCTGCTCGGATATTATAAGAACTTTATCTATATCCCCTTTATTGATTCCTTTCACCCACTTAAATACTTCTATCATATCTCCCCGCACTCTTCGGCTTTCTAAGGAATGCAAGTTTAGTTTCGTTAACCTATCCTGATATGGAAGGTTTCTAAGTCCCGGAATCATTTTCGTCATTCTTCGCTGCACCGACTCTAGTGAATTGATATCCATTCTATAATAGGGGCACCAGAACTGAACAGCATAATCGAGGTGCGGCCTGACTAGTGCAAGATATAGTTGCAATAAGACCTCTGCACTCTTATTACTTACACTTCTAGATATAAAACCCAATACTCTGTTTGCCTTATTTCGAACATTAACGCACTGGTTGATGTTGTTAAGGCTGTATACATTGACAGTATTTGTTCTTCCAATACTAAGTACGCTGCACTTGCTCGTGATGAATTTCATTGGCCATTTCTCTGACTACTCCTGCAGTTTATTTAAATCCTCCTATAGTTCATTTGCATCCTGACCTGAATTAATCTGCCGCCCTATTTTGGTGTCATCCGCAAGCTTGCTTATGTCACTGCTGACCTCTGTTACTAGTGTTAAAGTGGTCATATCTCCATAAGTATCAACCTACCACTCAAATAAAGGTCATATTCCTTTATAACAAGATAAAAAACACATTAGTTAAATCTATTGTAGTAATCAATTTCCCGTTATGGCATAAAATGAATCTTTATCATTCCACATAGCAGGAAAGGTCATAATACAGTATTAAGGTAAACAAGGTCATATAACACACCTTAATAACTCACCAAACACTTGCTGTAATGTCCAGGAGGAGGAGAAATAAACTGTTTTACGAGAAAATTGACGGAAGTATACAAGATGGTGAAGCGTGTTGTTGTTGTTGTCAAGGAATATCCAATAAGGAAGAACAACTCTCCACTATTAGTCACCACAGGTTGACCCGTAGTGCCGCCTGGTGACTGAATGACTAACTTACCAAAGAAAACTTTTAGTATTTGAGGGTAAACTATTACTGTTTATTGACCCTCATAGAAGACGTGCTCCTCAACATGATACATCACATAAGGTATAAAATAGTTTACTTGGACTAAATCAACTGTGTAAACCATTACTAAATAAGATATTAATAGGTGGTTTATGAAACTTACATTATAAGTAATGAATGATCATTAAATGGAAATATTTAATGTTTTACATTTTATTATAATAAATATGGCACCTTTTGTACCCCATAATCCACCCCACATAAATATGGGAGAGGTTTCTGTACCCCATAATCCACCCCACATAAATATGGGAGAGGTTTCTGTACCCCATAATCCACCCCACATAAATATGGGAGAGGTTTCTATACCCCATAATCCACCCCCCATAAATATGGGAGAGGTTTCTGTACCTCATAATCTACCCACACAAATATGGGAAAGGTTTCTGTACCCCTTAATCCACCCCCCATAAATATGGGAGAGGTTTCTGTACCCCTTAATCCAACCCCCTAAATATGGGAGAGGTTTGGGTACCCCATAATCCACCCCCCATAAATATGGGAGAGGTCTCTGTACCCCATAAGCCACCCAACATAATTATGACAGAGGTTTCTGTAACCCCATAATCCACCCGACATAAATATGGGAACGGTTTCTGTACCCCATAATCCACCCCACATAAATATGGGAGAGGTTTCTGTACCCCATAATCCACCCCTCATAAATATGGGAAAGGTTTCTGTACCCCATAATCCACCCCACATAAATATGGGAGAGGTTTCTGTACCCCATAATCCACCCCACATAAATATGTTAGATAAATAAAGAAGACAGACAGATAAATATTACTCTCATACATATAAGTCAATCTTAAAGGAACTATTTTTCCTCCTAATATTTTCATGTGAATAATAAAACAAAATTATAACAAACATTTTATTAACAATATTGATATAAAATTTACCTTAACATTTGAACAATTTATCTTAATTCTATATGTTTTAAATGACAGCTCTTCTAATTCTACCATTAGTGAGCAGCCAAGTATATATTTGATCATTTAATGTTTTTATTAAAGGTAATATTACATATATTATGTGTAGACCACCACAAGATAATGACCCACAAACCCTGCCTGGCCACAACACTGAACCTGTGTCTTATGGGTTTGTAGTTGACAGCACTAACAAGTAACCCATGAGGCCT
>NW_024730170.1:0-2336 GCF_018991925.1 Homarus americanus | reverse complement strand
ATGAGGGGCATCACGTGGAGTACTAGTTCCCTCACAGGTGGTGTTATGAGGGGCTTGATGTGGTGTAGTAATTCCCTCACAGATGGTGTTACGAGGAGCCTGATGATGTAGTAGTTACCTCACAGATGATGTATGAGGGGCCTGATGATGTAGTAATTTCACCACAGAAGGTGTTATGAGGGGCCTGATGTGGTGTAGTAATTCCCTCACAGATGGTGTTATGAGGGGCATCACGTGGTGTAGTAATTCCCTCACAGATGGTGTTATGAGGAACGTCACATGATGCTGTAGCAACTCATTCTCTACATGGTGTCGTAGCATCATGGGGACACCACGTGATCAGTTGTCACAGGACTTCACTCACTCAAGTGGGTGAGGTGTGGTCCCAGGCTTCTCTATCGTGGAGTCTCAGGGGAATTATCACTGGGTACCTGGGACCTCACTGTGTGAAGGTTATCTTGGGTAAGACTCAACTGCCGAGTTGTTTTTCACTGACTTAAGCACTGTTCACCACTATTCAACACTGGTTCCATTCCTTTCCCAAATGAAATAGTAACTTCTGGCTAGAACTTGTTGATATTCCGGTGGGGAGGAGGGTTCAGGGGAGGGAGTTGGTATGGGCCAACATAACAGTTGACGTGGCTGCTGCTGAGCAGCGTCAGGTGCGTCTGACCCGTCCTGACCCGTCAGTGGTAGGTGGTCAAGTGTGTGTGTGTTTGTGTGTGTTTGTGTGTCCACAGGAGAATCTCTGAAACTACTTAACCGATCTGTAGTGATGATGGATCGTGTTATATGTAGTGATGATGGATGATGATGTTATATGTAGTGATGATGGATGGTGTTATATGTAGTGGTGATGGATGGAGTTATATGTAGTGATGATGGATGATGATGTTATATGTAATGATGATGGATGGTGTTATATGTAGTGATGATGGATGGTGTTATATGTAGTGATGATGGATGGTGTTATATGTAGTGATGATGGATGGTGTTATATGTAGTGATGATGGATGGAGTTATATGTAGTGATGATGGATGATGATGTTATATGTAGTGATGATGGATGGTGTTATATGTAGTGATGATGGATGATGTTATATGAAGTGATGATGGATGTTGTTATATGTAGTGATGATGGGTGGTGCTGTATATAGTGATGATGGATGATGTTATATGTAGTGATGATGGATGTTGTTATATGTAGTGATGATGGATGCTGTTATAATTATGTAGTGATGATGGGTGGTGTTATATGTAGTGATGATTAGACAATAAAATAATAACAGTTAATGCTAAAAAAATATACTTTGCTGTACCGTTGTAGTGAAAAACATGGTGGAACTTACATACACCGTTAATGAACTATTGATGGAAGAAGAAGTTTTTGGGACTGAACAGTAAGATATATATATATATATATATATATATATATATATATATATATATATATATATATATATATATATATATATATATACAGTGTATGCTGATAACCACAAGGAAACAAGAAAACACGAAGTTCCCAAGCGCTTTCATGTAATTCACATCTTCAGGGGTCCACAATGCTCCGGTCATAAGGCAGTGACCCTTACTAATCTTCTTGATCAAAAAATTGACCATGCCATCTCTAAGCACAGCAGCTGTCCGTAGTCAGGTCATAGGGTAAGATGGCCCAACCCTCTTACCTGGTTACAAATCTTCTTAATCTCAAAATTATCCAGTTTGTACATACCATTACTCAAATTCATTGTGACAGATTCGGTATGTTTAATGAGACTGAATTCTATAATGTTCCTACTGACAATTGAATTACAAGGTAATATTGAGGAGGCATTATCCCAGTCAATGGAATTCTTATTTTCTCTCATAGGAATGAACAGAGCATTGGATTACTGGCCTGTCCTAACACGATATTTATGCTGTTTAAGTTTAGCTATAAGATCTTTACCCGTCTGGCCTAAGTAGAACATATTACATTCCTTGCAAGGAACCTTGTAAATGCAGCCGCCTGCATTGTTGGGGAGTTCTTAATTAACATTTGTTTTACAGTGCATGAGTTTTTAAATGCCACATTAACGTTCCAGGTTTTCAGTTGTATAGGAATTTGAGAGAAATTTTTGTTAAATGGTAATACTAAGAGATTCTTATTGTCTGTACTCACCCCTGAAGTGATTTACTTGCATATATATATATACTATATATATATATATATATATATATATATATATATATATATATATATATATATATATATATATATACATATATATATATATATACACACACACACGTGTATATAGTAGTAGTGTGTTTACATATAACCAGCTGGTAGA
>NW_024730169.1:42500-63943 GCF_018991925.1 Homarus americanus | reverse complement strand
ATCAGTATGTCTCTGTTATGTATTGTATTCGCCATGTTATGTACTTGTATTCATCTCCTGTTATGTATTTGTATGTCCTGTTATACTTGTATGTCTTGTTATGTACCTGCATTCGCTGCGTTAAGGTACTTGCATTCGTCCCGTTAAGTGTACTTTGCATCTGTCCTGTTATGTACTTGTCTGTCTTGTTAAGGTACATTCGCATGTTAAGTGTGGTATTGTATGTCCTGTTAAGTGTACTTGTGTCCTGTTATGTATCTGTATTCGCTATGTTACTTTATGCCATGTTAATACTTGTATGTCCTGTTATGTACCTGTATCTGCCATGTTAAGTGTACTTTGTATGTCCTGTTATGTACTTGTATCTGTCCTGTTATGGTCTGTACCCGTCTTGTTAAGGTAACTTGTATCTCCCATTAAGGTACTGTAAACGTCCTGTTATGTACTTGTATTCCGCTATGTTATATGTAACCTGTATCTGCCATGTTATGTATTCTATGTCCTGTTGTGTACTTTGTATGTCCTGTTATGTACTTGTATCTGTTCTTGTTAAGGTACCTGTATCTGCCATGTTATGTACTTGTATGTCCCTGTTATGTACTTAATCTGTCCTGTTATGTACTTGCATGTCCTGTTGGCACCTGTATCTGCCATGTTATGTAATTTGTATGTCCTGTTATGTAATTTGTATCTGTCCTGTTTGCGTACTTGTATCTGTCCCATTATGTACTTGTATGTCCTGTTAAGGTACTTTCTAATTCGCTATGTTAAGTGTACTTGTATCTGCTATGTTAATGTACTTGTATGCATGTTAATGTACCTGTATCTGCCATGTTAAGTGTACTCAGTGTCCCTGTTAATGTACTTGTATCTCCTGTTATGTACTTGTATCTGTCCTGTCAATGTACTTTATATGTCTTGTTATGTACTTGTATCTGCTATGTTAAGTGTATTTCCTGTTATGGTAATGTATGTCCTGTTAAGTAATTGCATCTGTCCTGTTATGAACTTTATCTGCCATGTTATGTACTTGTATGTCCTGTTAATGTACCTGTATCTGTCCTGTTAAGGTACTTGTATATGTATTTGTATGTCCTGTAACAATCTGCCTGTTATGCATTCGCCACCTGTTATGTAATTTTCATGTCCTGTTATGTACTTATCCTGTTATGTACCTGTATTTGCCATGTTATTACTTGTATGTCCCATATACTTGTATGTCCTGTTATGTACCTGTATCTGCTATGTTATGTGATTTGTATTCGTCCTGTTAAGGTACTTGTATTCTCTGTTATGTACCTGTATCTGTCTTGTTATGTACTTGTATCTGTCCTGTTATGTACTTGTATTCGTCTTGTTATGTACCTGTATTCCTGTATGTAGTCTACTTTATCGTTATGTACTTGTATGTCCTGTTATGTACTTGTATGTCCTGTTCACTTGTATGTCCTGTTAAGGTACTTGTATTCGTCCTGTTAAGGTACCTGTATCTGCCATGTTATGTACTTTGTATGTCCTGTTAGGTACCTGTACCTGCATGTGCGTAATTTGATCTGTCCCTGTTATGTACTTGTATCTGACTTGTTAAGTGTACTTGCATGTCCTGTTACGTGTACTTGCATTCGCTTGTTGGCACGTACCTGCATTCCTGTTATGTGCCTGTATGTCTTACTATGTACCCAGAGCCCGCTATCGTTGTGTACTTGCATGTCTTGTATGTACCTGTATCTGCATGTTATGTACCTGTATCTGCTATGTACCTGTAATTTTGTGTGTCGTTAATGTACCTGTATCTGCATGTTATGTAATGCAATTCGCTATGTTAAGTGTACTCTGTATGTCTGTTATACCTGTATCCTATGCTAAGTGTACTTGTACTGTCCTGTTATTCACTTGTATGTCTTGTTATGTACTTGTAGCTCTTCCCTATGTTTCTGCTGTTGAGTGTCCCTGTACCTGTGTGCCTACACCTGCACCTGTGTACCTATACCTGTACCTGTGTGCCTATACCTGTACTCAGGCACCATACCTGTACCTGTGTACTCCATACCTGTACCTGTGTGCCTATACCTGTACCTGTGTGCTCATACCTGTACCTGTGTGCCTATACCTGTACCTGAGTACTTAAACCTGCACCTGTGTGCCTATATACCTGCACGTCTATACCTGCACCTGTGTAATTATACCTGTACCTGTGTGCCTATACCTGTACCTGAGTACTATACCTGCACTGTGTGCCTATACCTGTGTCAGGTCTAACTGCACCTGTGTAATCCATACCTGTACCTGTGTGCCTATACCTGTCACCTGTGTGCTCTATACTGTACTCTGTGTGTACCTATAATTGTACCTGTGTACTCTATATACTGCAACTATGTGCCTACACCTGTGTCAACTATACCTGTACCTGTGTACCTGTACCTGTGTGCTCATACCTGTACCGTCTATACCTGTACCTGTGCACCTGTACCTGTGTGCCCATACCTGCATGTGCCCATATCTGCACCTGTGTACCCATACCTGTACCTGTGTGTGCCTATACCTGTACCTGTGTACCCATACCTGCACCTGTGTACCTACCTGTACCCAGTACCCCACCTCCGTATCGTCTATACCTGCACCTGTGCCTATACCTGTACCTGTGTGCCCATACCTGTACCTGTAAAATTTACACCTGTACCTGTGTAATCCATATCTGTACTGTGTGCCTACACCTGTACTGTGTGTCTACACCTGTGTCTGTACCTGTACCTGTGTGCCCGCATCCGAAGACTGTGCACCTACACCTGCACCAGCCCACACACCCATGCACCCACACCTGCACCTGTGCACCCATATCTGCACCTGGCCCACACCTGTACCTGTGTGCCCATACCTGTACCTGCACCCACACACTTGTGCCTATACCTGCACCTGTGTACCCACACCTGTACCTGTGTGCCCAACAATTATGCACCTGTACCTGTGTGCCCATACCTGCACTGTGTGTCACACCAATCTGTGTGCCCATATCTGTACCTGTGCAATCTTGTACCTGTGTGCCTATACCTACCCACACCTGCACCTGTGTACCTATACCTGCACCCATGTACCCATACCTGTACCTCCTGTGCCTACACCTGTACCTGTGTACCTAGCACCTGCAGTGTGCACCCATACCTGCACCTGTGTGACCCACACCTGCACCTGTGTGCCTACCTGCACCTGTGTGCCCCATACCTGTACCAGTGCCCATAATCTGCACTCTGGCACCTGCACCATACCTGCACCTGTGTGCCCATACCTGCACCTGTGTGCACACCCATACCTGCAACCTATGCACCCACACCTGCACCTGTGCCCATACCTGCACCTGTGCACCTCACCCATACCCACACCTGCACCCAGTGCCCATACCTGCACCTGTGTGGCCTAACCCATACCTGCACCTGCATGTCGGATACAGGAACACCTCACAGTTCACAGAACCGACAAATAAGCATCCCCTACACCGGCTGCCGCCGTGCTTGTGACCGATACTTCCTGATTAGTGATTTACGATTATGCTGGAGCTGCCATACGCTGCCACCTTAACCACCATGGCACACAAAGGATGACAAGAGTCGTTATTGGACCACATAATCTGGATGCGAGAAAAAAACACCATCTAAGAGGCAAGAAACAGGATGGCAAGTTTAGATAATCTGACGTCACCTATTTTGATGGTCAAAAGACCGCCACCTCAAAGAAGATAAAGAATGAGTAAACACGAGAAATGGAGCTTCCGAGGATGACAGGAAGACATCATGTCATCATGGTTGAATGGCATGAATATCATCACACACTCCAAGACGACACGGAAAGCAGATTGCCCAAAACTATTACTTTGAGTCAGGAGAAAAAATCTAACCCAGCAGCCATTGTGTGTGTTGGTTGTACGGAACCAATGTAAATGTAGATCAGAAAATGGAGCATCCATCACCTTGAAAAAATGTTACTGGTCACCCGCCCATTATTTCAAATGTCAGCTTCACGGAAATGAGCTGCCTTCCGCGTTTATCACTATGATGCAAACCGCGGTCCTGAGCACGACGGGTCCCAGCTGGAGATCATGAGCCTGTCTGAGCTTCCAGTTGTCGCTTCAAAGCCAACAGCTTCCCCTGATTTCCCTGTGTTTAATGATGAAGCGGAGAAAGATTCGTCCTGGGATCAGAAATACCCAAGATTCAGAAAGAGCTACTCACAGTACAAGCAAGGAGAAGACTGGCCAAGCATATTGCTTTCTGTATCCTCTCCCTGTGTGTCAAGGTGGAACACTTATGGCAGAATCTCAGGTTTGCAGTAGCAAACACTCAAGACCAGCCAAAGCAGAGTTGAAAAGAATCATCATTACAACATAAAAGTTCAGTGCTCAATGTGACAACAAGACATACACCCCTTACGTAAAAACACGGCTCAAGGAACGTATTCAGTCCCACATGAAACACTGAATAGTGAGGAGGACACGATAGTGAAGTTAGAGACACGCCCACAGATTCCAACTTTATCTGGCAGAAAAAGAGACATGCCAAATGTTAGAAAAAGCTGCCCCCAAATGATGAAAAATTAGAGAGGAGAATCAGCAAGAAGAATGCACTAGACCTGGAAAGAGGAGGAGGAAGACTCTGATGCTTGTTAAGAGATTTATAAAACCTACAAAACTATACTGATGAGAGGCAGGATATAATGAGGATGTGCTCCTGTAAAAACAGAAAACAGACTCGAAACTAAAGTGGTAAGCAAAAAAAACTATCATTCCAACATTAAATAGGAATGAACTACACGAGCCAATACATTTCTAAGCCACCCACAGGCACGAGACACACATTAGTGCCAAGCGGCCAAACAGCAACAAAGCGGTCGAGAGAGGCAAAAGATGACTGAAGCACTGAAGTGACGTGATACGAATTAGAGAGATGAATATATTAGAAAAAGATTATGAAAATGATGCCGCTGTTCCGCACAAAAAAGAATTTCAATGACGTAATGATTATACGGTGTACCTGTAAAATACCATGTGAATCAAATCGATGCCACCCATGCAAAATTTATCATTATCCTGAAAACATTAAATGACACCTTAATTTAAAATGCCAAAAAGCGCCAAAAAGTCACCATAGCGGCAGGGTATGCATGAAAATGGCATGAAATTTTGCAAACAGGTGTTTACACAGCCATACAAACGATAAAGCCTCAAAAAGTGCAGCCTGCAAACCCAAATAAAAGTGCTGCTTTCCCTGCCCCCAACGTACAGTATATCAATTATAAGTTCTAATTTATCTTATTAATCCAAAATAAAAACCTTGGTGAGTTTTATTAAGAAACAAAAGATACAAACGAGCGAACTATCAAACAAGACATTGAAGGACTTCTACGGTACTTTAAACAACAATTCAATACCAATTCACCACTATATATTACCGTTATTATGCAAAGATTTACAATTTTCAGCAGATTTCAACGAAGACGAAAAAAAACAAAAAAAATTAAACCAACAAAAAACACGAAATGATCCAAACGCAACAAATCAAGATTCAAGATGGAGTAGGAGTGAGAGGCAGTCCATTCCACCTCATTTATCATCATCTTAATAAATGATGCATAAGGAGATTACACAACACAAACACAAAAACACTATCACTGTTGATACGAAGTTTTATTTTGACTTGTTTTAGAGGACACATTACACATTAAAACGTGACGGACGTTATGGCTATAGACTCACCGGCGTCAAGAATTACAATGAAGCGTATTAAAAGGGCATTGTCATCATTATCCTTCCATGTTTTAATTTAGCGTGATTTAAGAAGGATGTCATTCAGCCGTTGGTACATCATAAGCGACATGTTAATTGGGTGAATGTTGTATGTTCATGTCAGAACTCCAGCGTTGGGTAACGATACGTTGCAGATGCTGGCTGTGTAAAAGGCAGAGCAAACTCATACACCTTTGCGTTGGTCGCTGCTGCCATATAGTAGTATCTAACCTCAGTAGGCACAGCTGACGTAGGCTGCGGATGGCAAGCAACCCATCTGGCGACATGGTGAGTCGGCTCATTGGTCAGCAGCTCAGAGTTACCAACACCATCCAGCATCCATTCGCAATTTTTAAAATCCTCTCAGGTCCACAGCACTGCACTCTATTTCTGCTGTACCACCCCACAATGCAAAATCACATAAACAAAAATACAGATAAAGGAGAGGCAGAGGAGGTAAAATGGGAGAAGGAGAGAGAGGGGGGGAGGAGAGAGGGGCAGTAGAGATTAAAGATGGAAGAGAGAGAGAGAGAGAGTCACAATAAATACTGTCACCAATGAAGAGATTGAGACATTGCTTCTGTTTATGTAGAGGATAAATTCTGATTATTATGATGATAACCAGATTTATACAGATTTATTAAAAGTCATTTGTTATTGAGCAAATTGACTGCTTTTTCTGGAGGTCTCTAATACATTATATAGAGATAAATATAAACAAACATAGAGATTATGGGTTTTATTCAATATTCTCTCTCAAAAAAACAATAAAATAAACAAAAAATATAGATCACCCATGCAAGCACTGAACTCAAAGTTTGTTTTTTCTTCGTTGGGGAAGAAGGAAATTGTGAATCGTTTTCTTGTTTCTTCCTGAAGCAAAACATTGACACCTCCTTCACAGTGAGTTCCCTGTGAATTTAGTCACCGATGGTAAAACTTATCCCAGATATATAAGTAGTTCAGGCTTTTACCCTCCCCCTCAATCTTCACTGTTCCCCTGATTTCACCACCTCTTATCAATGCACCACCTCTATCACTTTTTTTCACCCTCCCCTTGTTGCCCCAACCTCTTTCCTACCTCCTCCCTTTGATTCCCCAGGCCGGACATTGTCTGCGATTTCACACCAACCTCTTGTGTTGGGGGGCACGGGGTGGGGGGGAGGAGCGGCGTTTACGGGAGGAGGGGGAGGAGGGGGGTATTATCGTAAATATACCTCAGCAAATGACCAGGGACAGGATCTTAGGTAAAGTTATCGCAGTGTGGTGATAAAGACTACAGTATTAGTAATGTAAAAAGCTGACAATAACACAAGTTTGGGTAGATATAATTAACTGTGTGAGTGAAATAATAATAATTAATGAATATAAACCAGTGGCCTCTTGATCTCTCACATCTCATCGGGGGGGGGGAGGGGGTGCTGTAGTGGAGATTAAAACATGAATCAGGTTGAGACCTACCAAAATTAGTGTTACCTGTATAGAGATAAATGGTTTTAGTAGGCACTAAGTCCATTATTTCTTAAAAAACAATGTCTACTAAGATATATGAAAAGCCAATTAGTAAGGTATCTTTCTCTCTCTCTCTCTCTCTCTCTCTCTCTTTAGATATATATATTCTCAATTAATACACTTAAGTCTGATGATGTTCATATCTCATGTTCACCTTCTTAGATACAACAAGATAATAAACCTTCAAATGGGCCAAGATAATGTAATATAACTCAAGCCAACACCACGATAACAATAATATGGTATAAGATAACACAGTAAAACTCAAGACAACACCACGATAAACATAGGCAATATGACTCAAAAGATTACACCAAGATAACACCAGAAAGTCAACTACAGACACGGATATAACACAAGGCAATCGACAGAGGTGTTCCTTAAGACAAGACCAAGATCTGATATAAGATCTGACGCAGCAGATAACATGGGTTGCACGGCAGAACAGGTCAGGTAACATTAAGACGTCATGGGTTATTCTTAGAAACAGGTGAGAGAACATAGAGACCACATTGAAAATATTCTTCCAGAATAGGTGGGGAATATCTGCAGATGGATCACTGCTAGGTAAGAGAGGATTATCCTGGGGAGATATATGATAATCCCAAAGGTATCCTTGTTCTTAAGGAGGTAATACTGGGAGAACCCTCTTCTCTTCTCATCGCCCACATTCTCTTCCATCTTTTTCTCCATCTTCTCTTATTTCCTCGTCCATTATATCTCTCTCTTCTTCTCCTTTTTCTCTTTTTTCATCAAGGGCACACTGCAAACATATTACCCAATCCCTCTCTCAGCCAGCCGAATTTGAAACAGGGCATTGAGCACAACCTTAATTAATGGGCAAACGAAGGGTGGGAGTATTAGGTTTACTCTCTCTGTCGCCCTTATCAAGTCTCCGTAGGGTAAAAGTTACTAGTGGGGAGTGTACCACCCAATCCTTGTACCCAGATCTGGAGGTGTAACTTGGAGCAGCTGAAGTGCCATGGCAATGCACCCTTAAACCAAACACCTTGGTAGACTTGAAGCTATGGCGAGAGTTAGGTTTATAATTCACTATAGCACAAATATAGTGAGTAAATAATATAGGCATGCAGAATACATACATCAGTATAACACACAATATAGTCATAATTTAAGGCCAAAGTTACCAATATAACACAATATAATATAAATATGCTCTACACTGAGTGTAACACACTATACTAATAATATTACACACAAAAACAGCAATATAAACACACAATATAACACTAGCATTATAGCACACTATGCTGGTCATAGCATAAAGGTGTTATATTGCATATAACACAATAACATCTATAACATTATAACATTAATATAAATATAATAAAACACAATATATATAATATAACACTATAGCACACTATAACACACTATGGGCCACAGCACAATATAACACAATATAATACAATATAATATAAATGAATACTAGAAATACAATAAAACAAACACAATATAACACACACACACAACCTCCGGTACACATCCCAGGTCTTTGATTTATATTTGTTAGAACTTCAGGAAACAAAGTGTCCGGGGGTATCTCACCTGACTGATTAAGGTGCACACAACACAATATGTCATTGTCAATAATAATATCATCATCATTGTCAATACGACACACGCGCTACGGTTAAGTCAAAGGTGTTTACAGTTCAACATGGCGAGCGGGACTGATATTTTTAACGCTGGTGCTGCAAATATGCGGCCTGGGGAATGTTTGAAAGATCTGAGGCTGAAGATGAAGTTGTCCTCGTCAAATACAGCCAAAAGGTGCTGAAGTGGCGGTAAACGAGCAGTGGGTTCAGAGTTCACCGGCAGGATGCTCGAGGTGCTTTAGTATAGTTGGGGATGCTGCCCGTCAGTCTGCTGGGATGAGTTAGTCTTAGCAGCCCAGCTGGGTTCTGCCTGGTCTGGCTTGGTTCGGTTGGGTCTGAAGCCGGCCTGCTTCTGGTCTGGAAGCGTTCAGCTTGGTTTCGGTTGGGTTCGGGGCTTGGTTCAAGGTTCAATGCGAAGTTGACTCTGGTTCAGTTAGGAAGAAATAGGTTAGTTAGTTAGTTAGTTAGTTAGTTAGTTATATTGAAGAAGTTAGTTTGTTAGTTAGTTACAGTTAGTTAGTTGAAGAAGAAGGCAGAAGAAGCAGGTTAGGTTAGGGTTAGCTAGGCTAGGTTCAAAGTCTCACTGTTTAAAGGGGGAAGGTTTAAAGATGATATAGTCGTTTAGGCTGAAAATTTAATTCATAAAATAAAAATAATTTATTATTATTATGATTATTTATTATTATTATTTATTATTGTTTGATTGTTACGTTATTGTTATTATTGTTATTATTATTATTTGTTATTATTATTTTATTGATGAATATTATTATTATATTATTATTATTATTATTATTATATGCACATATTTTCACATATTATTATTATTATTATTATTATTATTATTATTATTATTATTATTATTGATATTTATTAAACATACTCAGATCCCTAGAAAAGCATCCAATGGTTTATTCATTACCCGCATTAATTCAATTCGCTATTCCACCGCATCTGCCCAACTGCCTGCTCTGACTAAGACAGTTCTACTAAGACATAAATAAAACAAATGAGTAAATAAGAACAGAGAGCAGTGAGTGTATTATTGTTATGAGTTCAGGTGTAATATCAAGTGTCTGTAAAGATAACCGGTGGTGGTGGTGGTGGTGGTGCGGTGGTGGTGGGTGGTGGGTGGGTGTGGTGGCAAGTGTGTGTGTGTGTGGTGGTGGGTGGCGGTGGCAGTGCTGGTAGTGGTGGTGCGTGTGGTAGGTGGTGGGTGGTGGTGGTACAGGTAGTAATGGTAGTGTTTGTAATGGGTGATGGCATTAATGGAAAAGGAAAGGAAGATGATTGTCAAGCGGTGATAATGGTGATACTTGTGTCGATTGTTAATAATGGTGATAAATGGTAAGGATGATGGAATGGTAGTAGGTAAACAAAAACAGACAGACAGCATTACATACAGACAGACAGACAGACAGACAGACAGACCAGACTGGACATGTAAATATAGTCTTGAACACTGGTGGCTCACACGAGTGCTATTCCCAGACGGAAACAGGAGGGTGCTAGGGGTATGGGGGGAGGGGTGGGAGGCAGGGAGGTGAGGGGGCCAGGGGAGTGCTGAGGGGGGAAAGCAGAGGCAAACAGGTGGGGAGGGTGAGAAAGCAGGAGGTGAGGGGGGAAGAGCAGGGGTAAGCCAGGGGAGGGTGGTAGGGGTAAGGAGAGACAAAGGTAGTGCTGTGTGTAGGATGTTATATTATTGTGGTAGATATTATGGTGATAGTGTGATGTTGTTATGGGATAATACAGTGTGATAACTGCGTTGACACTACAACATGATAAATTATATACACCTAATGTCTTGCCACAGCAATATGATAGAGAGAGAAAATAAATAGAGAAAAAAAAAATCATTCCTTTATATTATTTATGTGTCTCCCTCCATCAGCTATCTCAGGCCTTTAACAGAATGTAAACAAAACAATCCGTGACTCCTTAGTTACCATCTAGGGGGTAGTTTTCTCCACGAACTAGCTAGTAAAACTAGTTTACTATTCAGTACCTTACTATTCTTGAAGTCCTAGAAATAAATGGGTATTTAAATCTGAAGTAGAAATAAGCTAATCTGGTATACCATCTTTACACCTAGTTAGACAACACTGAAGTGATCTTTTAATTAATAGCCAAAGTTATGGTCATCATGTTGCTAGAAAATTACTAAATGAAATAGTAAAAATGAGCTAGTAGAACTACTACTACGAACCATTTTACGTCATATCTTAGAGGTGTTGGATGAAACAGTCACCTATTACTAGTAGTCGTTCTCACCATCCTGTAAGTCTTAAGTTAGATATTAGCTGGTCTTTTCAGTACTAGCTAGTGATAACTCATAACCTGAAACTAGTGCAATCTCCCAGCCATCCGACAATTGCAGTTAGAAGGTGTGGATTAATTGCACCTGAGTAAAGTCAAGCAGACGTATGGCACCTGGCACTCTAACCAGTGCCACAAAATCTCCTCAGCAACTAGCCTAACCATTAGTTAAAACCACATCAAACCAAACAGCCCCTCAATCCTTAATAGGCACCAATTAGAACTCCAACCCAATCCCAATTAACCCAACCTAACCCAGCCCCAACGCACATTATGTTTGATTGGGGCTAAGGATTGCAATATTTCTAAATTGATTGGGTTCATGATTGGAGGCTCCTGAAGAGTCGATTTAGTACACACACACACACACACACACACACACCTCCCCCCCCCCCCCCCCCCCTCTTAGCCTTCATCTCCCTCATCTCCCCCTCACCCCTCACTCATGTAGTAGTGGCGAGCTAACACGTCCAACAGACAGGCGAAGACATACCTTGACAACGAGGGGAGAGAGGTGATGAGGGAGGAGGTGATGAGGGGAAGGGAGGGAGCAATGAGGGGGAGGGGAGGGAGGTGATGATGGGAGGAAGGGGTGAGGGAGAGGATGGGAGGAGGGGAGAGGGAGGAGGGGAAGATGAGGGGAGAGGTGATGAGGGACAGAGGGGAGGAGGGGAGGGAGGTGGAGCGAGGGAAAGGAGGGGAGAGGGTGACAGAGGGGATGAGGGGAGGAGTGTGGAGAGGAGGGATGAGGTGACAGAGGGTGATGAGGGGAGAGGTGATGAGGGGAGGAGACAGAGTGAGGAAGAGGAGGAGGGGTGATGAGGGAGAGGGAGAAGGTGGAGAGAGGAGGAGGGTGATGAGGGGAGGAGGGTTATAGAGGGGAGGAAGGGGAGAGGTGATGAGGAGGAGGGCATGAGGGAGGGTGGGGGAGGAGGGTGATGAGGGGAGAGGGTGAGAGGGGAGGAGGGGAGGAGGGGTGATGAGGGGAGAGGGGAAGGAGGGGAGGAGGTGATGAGGGGAGAGGGGAGGGAGGTGATGAGGGGAGAGGGTAGAGGGTGAGGAGGGGAGGAGGGGAGGAGGGGGATGAGGGGAGGGAGGGGGATGAGGGGAGGAAGGGAGGGGAGGAGGGGGAGGGAGGGGAGAAGAGGGGGAGGGTGGAGTGAGGGGAGGAGGGGTGAAGAGGGGAGGAAGGTGATGAGGGGAGGGAGGGAGAGGGGTAGGGGGGAGATGAGGGGAGGAGGGGAGTAGGGGTGATGAGGGGAGGAGGAAGAGGGGAAGTGATGAGGGGAGGAGAAGAGGGTGTAAGGGGTGATGAGGGAGGAGGAAGAGGGTGTAAGGGTGATGAGGGGAGGAAGAGGGTGTAAGGGGTGATGAGGGGAGGAGGAAGAGGGTGTGGAAGTGATGAGGGAGGAGAAGAGGTGTAAGGGTGATGAGGGAGGGAGAAGAGGGTGTAAGGGTGATGAGGGAGGAGGAAGAGGGTGTGGAAGGGGATGAGGGAGGAGAAGAGGGTGTAAGGGTGATGAGGGGAGGAGGAAGAGGTGTAAGGGTGATGAGGGGAGGAGGAAGAGGAGTAAGGGTGATGAGGGAGGAGGAAGAGGATGGGAGGGGTGGGATGAGGGGGAGGGAGAAGAGGTAAGGGGGATGAGGGGAGGAGGAAGAGGGTGGAAGTGATGAGGGAGGAAGAGGGTGTAAGGGGGATGAGGGGAGGAAGAGGGGTAAGGGTGATGAAGGAGGAGGAGGAGGGTGAGTAAGGGTGAGGAGGAGGAAGAGGGTGAGTAAGGGTGATGAGGGAGGAGGAAGAGGAGGGTGTAAGGGGTGATGAGAGGAGGAGGAGAGGGTGAGTAAGGGGTGATGAGGGGAGGAGGAGGGTGAGTAAGGGTGATGAGGGAGGAGGAGAGGGTGAGTAAGGTGATGAGGGAGGAGGAGAGGGTGAGTAAGGGTGATGAGGGGAGGAGGAGAGGGTGAGTAAGGGTGATGAGGGGAGGAGGAGAGGTGAGTAAGGGTGATGAGGGGAGGAGGAGAGGGGTGAGTGGGTGATGAGGGGAGGAGGAAGAGGGTGAGTAAGGGTGATGAGGGAGGAGGAGAGGGTGAGTAAGGGTGATGAGGAGGAAGAGGAGGAGGTGTAAGGGTGATGAGGGGAGGAAGAGGAGAGGGTGAGTAAGGGTGATGAGGAGGAGGAGAGGGTGAGTAAGGGTGATGAGGGAGGAAGAGGAGGAGGGTGTAAGGGTGATGAGGGAGGAAGAGGAGAGGGTGAGTAAGGGTGATGAGGGGAGGAAGAGGAGAGGTGAGTAAGGGTGATGAGGGGAGGAGGAGGGTGAGTAAGGGTGATGAGAGGAGGAAGAGGAGGAGGGTGTAAGGGTGATGAGGGGAGGAAGAGGAGGAGGGGTGAGTAAGGGTGATGAGGGGAGGAGGAGAGGTGAGTAAGGGATGGAGGGGAGGAAGAGGGAGGGGGTAAGGGGTGATGAGGGGAGGAGGAGAGGTGAGTATGTGATGAGGGGAGGAAGAGGAGGAGGGTGTAAGGGTGATGAGGGGAGGAAGAGGAAGAGGGTGAGTAAGGGTGATGAGGAGGAGGAGAGGTGAGTAAGGGTGGATGAGGGGAGGAAGAGGAGGAGGGTGTAAGGGGTGATGAGGAGGAGGAGAGGGGTAAGGGTGATGAGGGAGGAAGAGGAGGAGGGAGGGTGATGAGGAGGAGGAGAGGGTGAGAATGATGAGGGAGGAAGAGGGTGTAAGGGTGATGAGGGGAGGAGGAGAGGGTGAGTAAGGGTGATGAGGAGGAGAAGAGGGTGTAAGGGTGATGAGGGGAGGAGGAGAGGGTGAGTAAGGGTGATGAGGGGAGAAGAGGAGGAGGGTGTAAGGGTGATGAGGGGAGGAAGAGGAAGAGGGTGAGTAAGGGTGATGAGGGAGGAAGAGGAGGAGGGTGTATGGGTGATGAGGGGAGGAGGAAGAGGGTGGGGGTGATGAGGGGGAGGCAGAGGGTGTAAGGGTGATGAGGGGAAGGAAGAGGAAGAGGGTGAGTAAGGGTGATGAGGGAGGAGGAAGAGGTGTAAGGGTGGGATGAGGGGAGGAGGAAGAGGGGAGTAAGGGTGGATGAGGGGAGGAAGAGGGTGTAAGGGTGATGAGGGGAGAGGAGGAAGAGGAGTAAGGGTGATGAGGGGAGGAAGAGGAGAGGGTGAGTAGGGTGATGAGGGGAGGAAGAGGAAGAGGGTGAGTAAGGGTGATGAGGGGAGGAAGAGGAGAGGGTGAGTAAGGTGATGAGGGAGGAAGAGGAGAGGGTGAGTAAGGGTGATGAGGGAGGAAGAGGAGAGGGTGATGAGGGGAGGAAGAGGAGAGGGTGAGTGAGGGTGATGAGGGGAGAAGAGGTGTAAGGTGATGAGGAGGAAGAGGAGAGGGTGAGGAGGGTGATGAGGGGAGGAAGAGGAGAGGGTGAGTAAGGGTGATGAGGGGAGAAGAGGAGAGGGTGAAAAGGGTGATGAGGGGAGGAGGAGAGGGTGAGTAAGGGTGATGAGGGGAGGAGGAAGAGGGTGAGTAAGGGTGATGAGGGGAGGAGGAGAGGGTGGTAAGGGTGATGAGGGGAGGAGGGTGGGAGATGAGGGGAGGAGGAAGAGGAGGGTAAGGGTGATGAAGGGAGGAAGGAGGTGAGTAAGGATGATGAGGGGAGGAAGAAGAGAGAGGGTGAGTAAGGGTGATGAAGGGAGGAGGAAGAGGAGGAGGGGGTGTAAGGGTGATGAGGGGAGGAGGAAGAGGGTGTAAGGGTGATGAGGGGAGGAGGAAGGAGGTGAGTAAGGGTGATGAGGGGAGGAGGAAGAGAGAAGGTAGTGATGGGGAGGAAGAGGGAAGGAAGGAGAGGTGGAGAGAAGGAGGGAGAGGAAGAGGCACAGGATACAAGGGGGACAATATGAAGCAAGGAGGAGGACATAGTAACACCAGAAGAAAGGAAGGAAGGAAGGAAGGAGAGGTGGAGAGAAGGAGGAGAGGAAGAGGCACAGGATACAAGGGGGATGTTAAGGAAGCAAGAGAGGAAACATAGTAACACCAGAAGAAAGGAAGGAAGGAAGGAAGGAAGGAAGAAAGAAGGAAGAAGGAAGGAAGGGAGAAGGAAGAAGGAGGATGAAGACAGAAGGAAGGAAGGAAGGAAGGTAGGAATGAAGGAAGGAAGGAAGGAAGGAAGGAAGGAATGAAAGAAGGAAGGAAGGGATGAAGACAAGAAGGAAGGAAGGAAGGAAGGGATGAAGAAAAGAAGGAAGGAATGAAGGAAGGAAGGAAGGAAGTTAAAATGAAGGACTATTGTTATTACTCCTATAGGATTTGGATGGATGAAAACACCAAAGAAAACTCAAGACATAGTTTATATTGCCTTGAGGAGGAGGGAGAAGAGGAGGAGGAGGAAGAAGAAGGAAGAAGTTGAAGAAGATGGCCAAAGGGAAGGAGAGGAGGAGGAAGAGGAAGAAGGAAGGGGTAAGAGGAGGAAGATGTGGTCAGGTTTAAGATGGCAACACAAACTCATCCTAATTTTATACCGCGGTCACGAGGGTCACGGGCAGGAGGAGGAGGAGGAAGAGGAGGAGGAGGAGGAGGAGGAGATGAAGAGGAAGAGGTGAGGGAAGAGGAGGTGGAGAAGGTGAGAAGAGGAGGAAGAAGAAGAAGAAGAAGTGGAAGAGGAGATGATGTTGAAGATGTGAGAGGAGAAGAAGAGGAGGAGGAGGTAAGGGAAAATGGTTAGGAAAAGGAGAAGGCGAGAGGAAAGAAGAGGAGAGGGAAGATGATTCGGAGGGAGACGAGGAGAAGATAAAGAAGAGGAAGGAAGATAGGAAGATGAGAGGGAAAATGGAAGGAAGAAGAACAAGAAAAAGAATTAAAATCATCAGTCACCGCAAAGTTCACCCTGAAGGTCAACAGAGAGAGAGAGAGAGAGAGAGAGAGAGAGAGAGAGAGAGACATTTCCTTCTGGGAGGTGGAAATTGTAGCCATAAATGTTTGGTTGGTGTTAGTGTGTGGGGCTGCCGAGAGGACCACCACCTTATCAGAGAGTGCCAACACAGTGCCAACAATCACCTCAGGATGCCACGCCGTAATGAAGGAAACCCGTGCCTGGTATTTCGTCTTTCTCAAGTGATGAAATAAATTATATACTTGTGTGTGTGTGTGTGTGTGTGTATCCAATTCTGTTTGTACTTGCATGTGTACGTGTCATAAATATCCTTCCGTGTATGTGCGTGCGTTCTAAAATAAAACACAGACAGACAGACAGACACACACACACACACACACACACCAAGCATTAATCCATCACCGGTTTTCAACACAACAATACTGTCAGCCGATCCCCTCAATTTCAACCATTAATAGCAACATCAGGCTTATAGAATTGTGTCAGTCGGCAAATACATGAAATCACATAATAACAAATACTAAAAAAAAAAAAAAAAAATCACCGTTATTGCAAAAAAAAAAAATTAAATTAAAAATCACCAACATGGGGGAAGAGAAAGTGAAAATTAATTGCAAGGAATATTTATTATTTTTCTGTTTATTTTTGTTTGTTTGTTTGTTTATTTTTTGTTACCTCGTACTGGTTTGGGGGAATTGCTTGCCGTGTTTTGTTTTGGTAATCAGCTGACTTGTGTTGTTGCCACCTGATTGGCTGCCTCCGGTGTTGTGTTTTGTTCTGATTGGTTGGTTGGGGGGGAGGGAAGGAGAGTGACAAGAGAGACACACACACACACACACACACACAGACACACACACACACACACACAGAGGGCCAATTTATCCACATTACAACCGAACAAACTTTATTTCCGCCTTACCAAACGGCCATTACGGTGACTTAAAGGCGTTATTTCCACTATAAAACCCCACCAATTTCACCCTCCATTACGCCTCTCATATACGCCCACCTCCCACGCCCACCTCACACCCCCACGCCCGATAACACTACGGAAACAGATGGTTGAATGTATCGCCGTCCGAACTAAACTCTGTGTGTGTGTGTGTGTGTGAGGTCATTAAAGTCCCTTCACTCCGCCGTAAATTCCTCCTCCGAGTGAGTTACCTTCCCCCCACCCCTCTCTCCACCACCCCCTCCCCACCCCCTCCCTCACCCCCTCTCTCCCTCACTCCTGAAGTATGTTTAGGAGGATTGTGTGTGTGTGAGTAGTACACCCCACACACACACACACACACACACACACACACACACACACACACACACACACACATACATATATACACACACACACACACACACACACACACACACACACACACACACATACACACACACACACAATAATGATGATAATGAGTACTCAGAACAATCCTCTCTCTCTCTCTCTCTCTCTCAATTCTCCCTTCACCCTTTCCTTCTTATCTATTCACCATCCCCTCCTATTCCCTCTCCTCCCCACTCTTCCCTCTCGTTTTAAGGAGTAAGAGGTATTGTTGTTGGAGGAAGGGTTGAGAGAGAGAGAGAGAGAGAGAGAGAGAGAGAGAGAGTCATCATCATCTAGGTCAATTGCCGTATGTAAACAAGCCATGACCTTCACTCAACGGTATTTTATTTGCTTCTCCAACCATCAATCTCAGGATTTTGTTTACTGTAACGAGGCCACAAACCCACGGCCCTCACTCACAAACCCACGACTTCAACCCACAAACCCATGACTTAAAAATTTTCCCACAAACCCAACGGCCCTAACCTACAAACCCACGATTCTAAACCACAACCCCCCTCACCTGAAACCATAAACCCATGATCTATAAATTCCTCCCACAAACCCATAACCCTCACTTACAAACCCACGACCCAAACTCACAATTCCACCTCAAAATCACCGAAAATCAGATAAATTAACCCAAATTTAACCCCCCCAAAAAAAAAAACCCATTTAATACCAAAATATCAACCCAAAAAATGCTGTAAATAATAATAATAATAATAATAATAATAATAATAATAATAATAATAATAATAATAATAAGACCCAAACAGTAGTTAATTCCCATCACTGGTTTTGACAATTTCATTTTAATATCGAGAATTTACCGACTTGTGAAATGCTTTGGGAATTTATTTTATTTTTATGATATTAATTTTCTTTTCTTTTTTATTATTTATTCATTATTTTTAGTTATTTTTTTTATTAATTTTTTATATATTATTTTTTTTATTTACGAAATGGTCAACTCTAGTGCTGGAAAATGCTGTACTGTAGACTTTTAATTCCTCTCCTTTCATATTAATTAATTAAATACCCACACGTGGTATTTAATAATGGCCTGGGTATTTTTTAGGGACGTGTGGACTCAAGGCACAACTCGTAGGGTATTTTAGGTAAGGTATTTTGTGGTATTTTAGGTAAGGTATTTTAGGTAAGGTATTTTAGGTAAGGTATTTTGTGGTATTTTAGGTAAGGTATTTTGTGGTATTTTAGGTAAGGTATTTTGTGGTTATTTTAGGTAAGGTATTTTGTGGTATTTTAGGTAAGGTATTTTGTGGTATTTTAGGTAAGGTATTTTGTGGTATTTTAGGTAAGGTATTTTGTGGTATTTTAGGTTAGGTATTTTGTGGTATTTTAGGTAAGGTATTTTGTGGTATTTTAGGTAAGGTATTTTGTGGTATTTTAGGTAAGGTATTTTGTGGTTATTTTAGGTAAGGTATTTTGTGGTATTTTAGTTAAGGTATTTTGTGGTATTTTAGGTAAGGTATTTTGTGGTATTTTAGGTAAGGTATTTTGTGGTATTTTAGGTAAGGTATTTTGTGGTATTTTAGGTAAGGTATTTTGTGGTATTTTAGGTAAGGTATTTTGTGGTATTTTAGGTAAGGTATTTTTTGGTATTTTAGGTAAGGTATGTTGTGGTATTTTAGGTAAGGTATTTTGTGGTATTTTAGGTAAGGTATTTTGTGGTATTTTAGGTAAGGTATGTTGTGGTATTTTAGGTAAGGTATTTTGTGGTATTTTAGGTAAGGTATTTTGTGGTATTTTAGGTAAGGTATTTTGTGGTATTTTAGGTAAGGTATTTTGTGGTATTTTAGGTAAGGTATTTTGTGGTATTTTAGGTAAGGTATTTTGTGGTATTTTAGGTAAGGTATTTTGTGGTATTTTTTAAGTAATTGGGTATTTTAGGAAGGTATTTTATGTTTTTGGGGCCGGTTAATCGAGTTTACAGTACAAATATTCCTGTTATCATTTCTCGATGTTTTGTTCCAATGTTCACTTAAACTGTTCCAATGTTCACTTAAACTGTTCCAATGTTCACTTAAACTGTTCCAATGTACGTCGTCCATTGTTCACTTAAACACGTTAATTCTTCAACTGTTCCAATATACATACTTAAATTGTTCCATTGTAACTGTTCCATTCCCTTAGAGTGTGGATAAGCTGTACCATTTCTCACGGTAGCACCAATGTATACCCCGAGTTCACCAATGTTTACTTTGTTAAATTGGTTCTTGTGTTAAGAGCGCCCAGTGTTGCCAAGGTCTCGTTATACCGATGGACGTTGGCGATACTGAAGGACATGTGTGTGTGTGTGTGTGTGTGTGTGTGTGTGTGTGTGAGGTAATGCTAAGGGTGTATGTATGTATGTGTGTATGTTGCAGCTAACTTCACCACAACAGCTAACTTCACCACAACAGCTAACTTCACCACAACAGCTAACTTCACCACAACAGCTAACTTCACCATAAAGTACACTTACAAACTCCAGTGTCTGACTCGTTATCAAGTTTTCTAAGTACTTGACGTCGAGGCAATTACAAGTCGTAAATCCCTCGTTCTTTGTTTTCCTCCGCATATCTGTGCGTCCGTCCGTCCGTCCGTGCGTGTGTCCGTCCGTGCGTGTGTCCGTCCGTGCGTGTGTGCGTCCGTGCGTGTATCCGTCCGTGCATTCTGTAGTTATCAAGGCCATAACTTATACAATTTCCAATGGATTTTAGTGAAATTTTGTACATAGATGAATCACAATAAAATCAAATCAGTGTAATAATGTGTTTTTTCTGCTTTCCGTCCGTCCGTCCGTCCGTCTGTTTCTAAGTTGTCCCTGCGATAACTTGAACAAATGATGATGGATTTTAGTTAAACTTGATCTGTTTATGTATCACAACTTGATCTTTGTTAAGTTCGTTAATCAGTTTCCTGTGTTGTTATTGTTGAGAGTTGTGGCATTATTAAATTTTGATGTGGGGTGATGGCAGGAGGGTGAGGAGGAGGAAGGAGAGAAGGTGGAGGGGGAGAAGGGAGACGAAGGGATTGATGAGGGGAGGAAGAAGGGGGAGAGAGATGAGAGAGGAGGAAAATCAGCACAAAGAAGAGGAGGAAGAGAGAGAGAGGGGGGGGGGAAGAGGAAACGAGAATGAATGGGAGGAGGTGGAAAGGAGGAAGGGAAGAAGATGGAAGAAGGAAGAGGGGGAGGAGAAGAAGGAAGAGATGGAACAGAAGAAATAACCATCTTTACTGTTGGCTTTATACACATGTTATCTTAAGCCGTAAAGATTATAAACGATAAGAGAGATACGCAACGGGAGACTGAGAGAGAGACTGAGAGAGAGACAGAGAGAGAGACAGAGAGAGAGAGAGAGACAGAGAGAGAAACTGAGACTGAGAGAAAAACACGAGAGACATGAAAGAAGGAGAAGATGAAGAGACTGTAAAGAGATAAAGGAAGAATTATGATAGTTTGGGAAAAATCATTCGTTAGAGAACCAAAACAGAGAGAGATAGAGAGAGAGAGACAAAGTATGAATTAGGAGACACACGAATTATTAGTCCTACGAGAACCAGACAGATATATAGAGACACCAACAGCAGCACGAGACCTTGAGAGATAAGAGATACCAATAGTTTTAAGAGAACGTAAAATACAGAGAAATAAATACGTACAGATAGAGACCCCCTCCCCCGAGAACGTGAGGAGACAGGGGAATCAACTCTCAAGGAGAAGAGACAGATGGTGGGAGGTGGAGAAGAGACAGGTGGAGATAAGATTGTGTGTGTTGATGTAGAGACGTGTTTATGATACCCTGTCCTCACCTGTCACTAGGGAGACAGTTAGGTGTTACTTGGGAGACAGTTTAGACGGTCAGGTTCCATCAGAGACACAATTTAGACAGTCAGGTGCCGCTAGAGGTAGATTAGACAGTCAGGTGTAACTTGGGAGACAGTTAAGACAGTCAGGTGTTCCTAAGGAGACAGTTTAGACAGTCAGGTGCCATTAGAGAGACA
>NW_024730169.1:0-40000 GCF_018991925.1 Homarus americanus | reverse complement strand
TATATCAGTGTGTGTGTGTGTGTGTCATGTGTGTGTGTGTGTGTGTGTGTGTGTGTTACAGATGAACATTCTAGGCACACTATGTATTTATATGTATTGTAATGTATTGGTATATTGACCAGATTATTACAACTGTTACCTCTCTCTCTCTCTCTCTCTCTCTCTCTCTCTCTCTCTCTCTCTCTCTCTCTCTCCTTTGTCACACGGTTAGATGCTTAGAAATAATAGGGGAGGAGGAAGGGGTGGGAAGGAAAGGGAGGAGAGGGAATAAGGAAGGAAAGAAGGAACAGACGTCATAAAGGCCTTACCCAATATTACCATCTTAAGTATACGATAAAAAACATCCTTCATATTTTAACTCCTATATATTAACCTCTCACACCTACACAAAAAAATAATATACCATATACTTAAATAATATACCAGAAATATATATATAAAACCCCTATAGATATAATATAGTATAGGAATATAGAGAAATATAGGTGTTTTTTATATATATATTCTTGAATGTCTTAGTTAACCCGGAAGCAAGGTGGTGAATCAGTGTGTTTCACCCTTGGGACCCTTAGATTAGCTTGTGTGTGTGTTCGTAGATATAATACATACATACATACACACACATACACACACACACACACACACACACACACACACACACACACACACACAATGGTCTATATATACCATCATTCACCATCACTATTATAATGAGTTCGACATTTTTTTAATTAGTGTAGCTATTGTAAACACCTTAAAGTAGGCCAACTCACGTCAATTACCTGTGGAGTACATCTCACCTGTGGCCTTTCTGTTAATTGCCTCTAAATTACCTGCGTTACCTGCGCGTTAATTAATGCGCGGGTATTTTATCGGTAATGTGGTTTCTTGTTATGAGATTAGAACTTGTTTATTTGTGTGTGTGTGTGTGCGTGCGTTTGGGTGTGTTTGTTTGGGTGTGTGCTTGTTAGTGTGTTTGTGTGTGTGTTTGTTTGTTTGTGTGTGTTTGTTTGTTTAGGTGTGTTTGTTTGTGTGTGTGTGTGTGTGTTTTGGTGTGTTTGTTTGGGTGTGTGCTTGTTAGTGTGTTTGTGTGTGTGTGTGTTTGTTTGTGTGTGGTGTGTGTGTGTTTGTTTGTTTGGGTGTGTTTGTTTGTGTGTGTGTGTGTGTGTGTGTGTGTGTGTGTGTTTGCTTGTGTGTGTGTGTGTGTGTGTGTGTTTGTTTGTTTAGGTGTGTTTGTTTTGTTTGTTTGGGTGTGTGTGTGTTTGGGTGTGTGTGTGTGTTTGGGTGTGTTTTGTTTGTGTGTGTGTGTGTGTGTTTGTTTGTTTGGGTGTGTTTGTTTGTTTGTTTGGGTGTGTGTGTGTTTGCTTGTTTGGGTGTGTTTGTTTGTGTGTGTGTGTGTGTGTGTGTGTTTGGGTGTGTGTGTGTTTGGTGTGTTTGTTTGTGTGTGTGTGTGTGTGTGTGTTTGGGGTGTGTTTGTTTGTGTGTGCTTGTTAGTGTGTTTGTGTGTGTGTCTGTTTGCTTGATAAGATTATTTAGTTTATTTGTTTCACATATCGGGTTTCTTTTGTTTGGGAAGGAGGGAAGGAAGGAGGGAGGGAAGGGGAGGAGGAGGAGGAGGGCGAGGAGGAGGGGAGGAGGAGGAGGAGGAGGAGGAGGAAGAAGAAGAAGAAGAAGAAGAGGCAAGAAGGCGATTATCCCTCTCTTTCTCCTCCCTCCTTCTCCCTCCTCCCCTTCTCCACCTCTCCTCCCTTCTCTCCACCTCCCTCCTCTTCTCTCCACTTCCTCCCTCCTCCCCCCTCCTCCTCCCTCCCCAACAAGGAAGATAAAAATTGGGAGCTACCCCATAAAATTGGCCTTAATTGTCGTAACTGGGTAGTTATTGATAGCTACGGTCGGCTGTATTAATCCGACCCCTAACTACCCTCCATTCTTGTTTCTTTTCCTCTTGACTTGGAGACTGTGGTGAGGAAGAGTATATCGTGAATAGTGCCAGAAGGTCACGAGAATAGTGCCACAGGAGGATAGTTATGTGTCATTGGGAATAGGGCCAGGAATAGCCATAAGGAAATAGGGTCAGAATAGTGCCATAAGGAAATAGGGTCAGAATAGTGCCATAAGGAAATAGGGTCAGGAATAGTGCCATATGAATAGGGCCGTGAATAGTGCTATGGGCGACTTAGGGTCAGGAATAGTGCCATAAGGAAACAGGGTCAGGAATATGCCATAAAGGAAATAGGGTCAGAATAGCGCCATAAGGAACTATTAGGGTCAGAATAGTGCCATATGAACTAGGGTCAGAATAGTGCCATAAGGAAATAGGGTCAGAATAGTGCCATAATGAAAATTGGGGTCAGAATAGTGCCATATGAACTAGGGTCAGAATAGTGCCAAGGAAATAGGTCAGGAATAGTGCCATAAGGAAATAGGTCAGAATAGTGCCATAAGGAAATAGGGTCAGGAATAGTGCCATAAGGAAATAGGGTTGTGAATAGTGCCATATGAAATAGGGTCAGGAATAGTGCCATAAGGAAATAGGGTCAGAATAAAGCTACAAGGAACTTGGGGTCAGAATAGTGCCATATGAAATAGGGTCAGGAATAGTGCCATAAGGAAATAGGGTCAGAATAGTGCCAAGGAAAATAGGTCAGGAATAGTGCCATATGAACTTAACAGAATAGTGCCATAAGGAAATAGGGTCAGGAATAGTGCCATGAAACTTGGGGTCAGAATAGTGCCATAAGGAAATAGGGTCAGAATAGTGCCATAAGAAATAGGGTCAGGAATAGTGCCATATGAACTAGGGTCAGGAATAGTGCCATAAGGAACCAGGGTCAGAAGAAAGCTACAAGGAAATAGGGTCAGAATAGTGCCAAGGAAATAGGGTCAGAATAGTGCCATAAGGAAATAGGGTCAGGAATAGTGCCATAAGGAAATAGGGTCAGGAATAGTGCCATAAGGAAATAGGGTCAGAATAGTGCCATAAGGAAATAGGGTCAGGAATAGTGCCATAAGAAATAGGGTCAGGAATAGTGCCATAAGGAAATAGGGTCAGGAATAGTGCCATAAGGAAATAGGGTCAGGAATAAAAGCATAAGGAAATAGGTCAGGAAGAAAAGCTATAAGGAAATAGGGTCAGAATAGTGCCATATGAAATAGGGTCAGAATAGTGCTACAAGGAAATAGGGTCAGAATAGTGCCATAAGGAAATAGGGTCAGGAATAAAATTATAAGGAAATAGGTCAGGAATAGTACCATATAATGAAATAGGTCAGGAATAGTGCCTTAAGGAAATTAAATAGTAATGCTTACAATGAAATAGGGGTCAGAATATGCCATAAGGAAATTGGGGGTCAGTAATAGTGCCATAATGAAATAGGGCTGTGAATAGTGCCATATGAAATTGGGTCAGAATAGTGCCATAAGGAAATAGGGTCAGGGAATAGTGCCATATGAAATTGGGGTCAGTAATAGTGCCATAATGAAATAGGGTCAGGAATAGTGCTTTTATGAAATTGGGGTCAGTAATAGTGCCATAATGAAATAGGGTCAGGAATAGTGCCAAGGAAATTAAATATAATAAAGTGCCACATGAAATAGGGTCAGAATAGTGCCATAAGGAAATAGGGTCAGAATAGGCACCCCATAAGGAAATTGGGGGTCAGGAATAGTGCCATATGAAATTGGGGGTCAGGAATAGTGCCATAAGGAAATAGGGTCAGGAATAGTGCCATATGAAATAGGGTCAGGAATAGTGCCTTAAGGAAATAGGGCTGTGAATAGTGCCAAGGAAATAGGAATAGTGCCATAAGGAACAGGGTCAGGAATAGTGCCTAAGGAAATAGGGTCAGGAATAGTGCCATACAAATAGGGTCAGAATAGTGCCATAAGGAAATAGGGTCAGAATAGTGCCATAATGAAATAGGGTCAGGAATAGTGCCATAAGGAAATAGGGTCAGAATAGTGCCACAAGGAAATAGGGTCAGAATAAAAGCATAAGGAAATAGGGCTGTGGAATAGTGCCATATGGTAGGGTCAGAACAGGGTGCCATATGAACTAGGTCAGAATAGTGCCATAAGGAAATAGGTCAGAATAGTGCCATAAGGAAATAGGGTCAGAATAGTGCCATATGAAAGTAGGTCAGGAATAGTGCCATAAGGAAATAGGGTCAGAATAGTGCCATAATGAAATAGGGTCAGAATAGTGCCATAAGGAAATAGGGTCAGAATAGTGCCAGCAAGGAAATAGGTCAGGAATAGTGCCATATGAAATAGGGTCAGGAATAGTGCCATATGAAATAGGGTCAGGAAATAGTGCCATAAGGAACTAGGGTCAGGAATAGTGCCATAAGGAACCAGGGTCAGAATAGTGCCATAAGGAAATAGGGTCAGGAATAGTGCTACAAGGAAATAGGGTCAGAATAAAATATAAGGAAATAGGGTCAGGAATAGTGCCATAAGGAAATAGGGTCAGAAGAAAAGCCAAGGCGAAAGGGTCAGAACAAAATATAAGGAAACAGTTGAATAGTGCCATAAGGAAATAGGGTCAGAATAGTGCCATAAGGAAATAGGGTCAGAATAGTTACAAGGAAATAATAGGGTCAGAATAGTGCCATAAGGAAATTGGGGGTCAGGAATAGTGCCATAAGGAAATTGGGGGTCAGAATAGTGCCATAAGGAAATAGGGTCAGGAATAGTACCATATGAAATAGGGTCAGGAATAGTGCCACAAGGAAATAGGGTCAGGAATAGTGCCATAAGGAAATAGGGTCAGGAATAGTGCCATATGAACCAGGGTCAGAATAGTGCCATAAGGAAATTGGGGTCAGGAATAGTGCCACAAGGAAATAGGGTCAGGAATAGTGCCATAAGGAACTAGGGTCAGGAATAGTGCCATAAGGAAAAAAAAGGGTCAGGAATAGTGCCATAAGGAAATAGGGTCAGGAATAGTGCCATAAGGAAATTGGGGTCAGGAATAGTGCCCATATGAAATTGGGTCAGGAATAGTGCCAAGGGCGAAATAGAAAATAGAATAGTGCCATAAGGAAATAGGGTCAGGAATAGTGCCATAAGGAAATAGGGTCAGGAATAGTGCCATACAGAAATAGGGTCAGAATAGTGCCACAAGGAAATAGGGTCAGGAATAGTGCCATATGAAATTGGGGGTCAGGGAATAGTGCCATAAGGAAATAGGGTCAGAATAGGCATTTAAGGAACAGGGCTGGTGAATAGTTCCATAAGGAAATAGGGTCAGAATAGTGCCATAAGGAAATAGGGGTCAGAATAGCTACAAGGAAATAGGGTCAGAATAGTGCCATAAGGAACAGGGCCAGAATAGTGCCATATGAAATAGGGTCAGAAGAAAAGCTATAAGGAAACAGGGTCAGGAATAGTGCCATAAGGAAACAGGGTCAGGAATAGTGCCATAAGGAAATAGGGTCAGGAATAGTGCCATATGAAATTAAATAGTAATAGTGCCATAAGGAAATAGGGTCAGGAATAGTGCCATAAGGAAATAGGGTCAGAATCAGCCATATGAAATTGGGGTCAGTACAGTGCCATAATGAAAACAGGCCTGTGAATAGTGCCATAAGGAAATTGGGGTCAGGAATAGTGCCAGAAGAAGGAAGGTGATCAGGAATAGTGCCACAGGGAACAGGGCCATTCAGAATAGTGCCACGGAACATTGGATCAGCTAAGACAGTGCCAGTGGGAATAAGGCCACACAAAACAGTGGAGGTTAAGGATCGTTCACCAATCACGGCGCGGATATAGCGAAAGCGAATGAAACGAGAGCGGTGATTGGTGAACTGGGAGGAGGGGGAGGGGCATGTTTTTGTGGTCGGGGGGTCGTGATTGGCGAGACCCTATAGTTGACAGGTGGGTCTCTTGTCGCTGATTGGCTGGCGTCGCAAATCACCAACCAGGTCGATTAGCTTATTTCAATTTCCTGTATGGTTGTTAAGAGTTTCCCCTGTTTCCTGTTACATGATTGGCTGGCGATTTTCCCGCTACTTGATTGGCTGGCGAATTTCCCGCTACATGATTGGCTGGCGATTTTCCCGCTACATGATTGGCTGTCGAATTTCCCGCTACTTGATTGGCTGGCGAATTTCCCGCTACTTGATTGGCTGTCGAATTTCCCGCTACTTGATTGGCTGTCGAATTTCCCGCTACTTGATTGGCTGGCGATTTTCCCGCTACTTGATTGGCTGGCGTAAAATAAATTAACGATATATTGAAAAAAAAACGTACTAGTTAACTATAATCATTTCAATAACGCATACGATTAATTGGAGAAGATAATTATTTAGCATGATAGATTTAAAAAGGTTCTGAAATTAGATTAAATAAATATATATGACCTAAAAATATGAAATCGTACAGAAATAATAATAATGAATGGGAAAAAATAATGAGGCTAGCTTGCCACGTTGCAGGGGAATCATTTGAAACATTATATTGGTCATTGCAATTTATAGCATTGGCGGATTTAGTGATGTGAATATAGTGTGTTATTTTTGGTTTAAATCTGTCTCTCTCTCTCTCTCTCTCTCTCTCTCTCTCTCTCTCTCTCTCTCTCTCTCTCTCTCTCTCTCTCTCATGTGTCAATATTGAAAGCCTTTCAATTTAAAAACAACTTTTTATTAAAGAACAACAAAGCAAATTTAGATGTCAAAACTTTTAAAACTTTTAACATCTAAATAAATCCGAGAAAAAGTATATAATCTATTAAACACTTTGTGAATTTTGACAGTAGAAACTTTTGTTCGTGTACAAAACGTGAAGAGAAATTTAGAAATAAGTCCTTTTAATTTGTTACTTGAAAATAGATGCCTTGTTAACGTGTGTGTGTGTGTGTGTGTGTGTGTGTGTGTGTGTGTGTGTGTGTGTAAGAGTTTGTATGAGCTTGTATGTATGTGTGTTTATGTAAATGTATGTGAGCGTGTGTATTTTCTGTGTACATATTCACGTGTGTGTGTGTGTGTGTGTATGTGTGTGTGTGTACTTGTCTGTATATATTGACAGAACCTTAGGAATATTATCATATATAAATTGTCCTTCATCCCATCTAACACCACAAAGGCACCCCTCTGACGTAACACAGTGCCACCGGTGCCATATTAGTCACACGGTGTCAGAGGGGCATTAGGTGAGCGGCAGGACCATAACGAGGTTGTCTTGGCCCTCACAAGGACCCCAGTTGACGGTGAAGAAGGGGGGGGAGGGAGGGATGCTGATGCCTAATTAGGGGTCGACCTACAATGGCACTGAATTGGTTTGATGGTTGTTACGCTCTCTCTCTCTCTCTCTCTCTCTCTCTCTCTCTCTCTCTCTCTCTCTCTCTCTCTCACCTGACGGAAATCGTTCAACACACAATAATTAACAGGTCGTAGCGTAAGGGTAAGGGTGAACCTGATTATGAAGCACCACTCGGCCACTGACGTCTAATCACCCCAGGTCCTTAACCATGTTCTGTTTGTTCCCAGGTCACACCAGCACTTCCCTCGCTTGTCTTCGTGACCTGGGTGCCCCGCGTGTCCTACAGCAGGATAAGGTATTCCAGGATTTAGGATGTTGTGTTGGATTACGTTAGGATTTTTTTTTGAAGCCCGGAACGCATCACAGCACATCGTCTCGGGGATTTTATGTGAAACGTGAAAATTACATTATATATGCAAATTAGTATGGTATGGAAATTAGGGAATTAAGTGAAGCTAATCTAGAGTATTTCTCCCCTTTAAGGTCTTATGTCTAACTGTAGACATAGAGACATGTGTGAGTGAACTAACACTTGGTGCAGTGACCAGCTGGACACGTAATGTCTTAGTTTACGAGTGTTGGTGACAGACAACAATATGTAAGAGTGTTACCAGTGGTAGTAGAGGGTGCGGTGTGCTGATGGCATGTGTGCCCGGGCGGCGTGTGTCAGCCCAGCGTGACCTGGGCCCCCCTGGGTCCGGGCCACTACACTAAGCTTCCCGCTGGGTCATGGACAGCCTTAAGGGCGTCAAGTCTGCCCTGGGCGGGTCCGGGGCCGGGTTGGGGACGGGCGCGGGGGCGGGCTCCTACCTAGCCAGCATGGAGACCCTCTTGGGAGACTACATGGAGAGGCTGGGCACGCGCCTCAACGTGCTGGAGACAGAGCTGCGCTATGCCTGGCGTGCCCTCGACATGCTCTCACAGGAGTACGTCAAGATGTGGGAGCGCCTCGAGAAGCTGGAGATTCTGCTGTACGAGCAGCAGGCTGTCATCGCCCAGCTGCTGGAGTTCTACACAGCCTTTGACCTACAAGCTCTCCTCGCAGAGAAGGAAGAGCCAGCTTTACCCGCAGAAACTACAACTGTAGCCGCCGCTGCTGCCGCCGTCGCTGTGGTGGCAGGTCCGACGGATGATAACTCTGAGAACAGACTCCCAGACGAGGCCTTCTACAGGAGCCTCAACAACGCCCACCGCGACAACCTCTCGCAGGTGTCGGAGTCGACGGACCAAGAACTGGCGAGAATCTGGGACTTGGAGGAAACTGAGAAGGAATCAGATTCTTCTGAAGCAAGAAAAAAGGAGAAAGAGAGAGAGAAGGAGAATGAAAAAGACGAGGTGTACACGGCAGATGACTACAAGGACTACAGAGGCCAGAGCACCTGTATCAGTGAACACGACCTCCAGGAGCTGCGTAAGTTCACCACGCTGGACAAGGTCGCCCTGGGGAAGCTCAAGGAGCTTGACGCTCTCAGCGCCAAGCTCCTGAAAGACTCCCAGAACCTGCGGGACCTGCGCGAGAGGTTAATATCGTCCCCGAAGATGGGGTCGCCAACCTCGACCTCCCCCCGGCACGTGGCCAAGCCTGAAGGTGCCGCCGCTGCCGTCTCCGTGTCGCAGCCGGTGGACAACAAGATGGCGGAGTCTGTAGTGGATGTGAAGCTGCGTCAGATGTACCTGGACTCTAACTTAGAGGACTGGACGTTCAGCCCGAGAACGTCGGAGCCGCAGAGAAGTCGCCCTAACTCTCAGTTGTCTACTGACAGCAACGCCACGGACTCTGAGATCATGGCAGCACTTGGCCTGAAGAGCTCCACCTCCATCTTGGGTTCACCGCGACACCGCGAGCTTCTCGCCAAGGCTCCCTCGCCGCTCCCTGGGTCAGAGGCCAGCTCATCGGCCAGCAAGGAGACCCTCGTCGGGATGTCTGACTTCAGTGTGATGGGACGAAAGACACCGGATCCTCTCATCGGGGGAGACAGAGCTATGGGGTCCTCTTCACCCACCTTCTATACAGCATCCAGCGAGAAGCTCAGATCATCGCCGCCGTTTGGACCTTCAAGGACTCGCCAGGATGGGTACGTCATCTCCCCTCGGCCAGGGAGTCCCAAGGATGCGACACGGTCCAAGAAGACCTCCCTCACGCCCACCAACCTCGAGCCAGGATCCACCAGCAAACGACCTGCAACTCCATCCTTCGTGTTATCCAAGGAACTCGGCCACAGTCCTAGAGCCACTCCTCGTCTCATGAGTCCGAAGAGTCCTAAGAGTCCCAAGAGTCCCAAGTCACCAAAGAGTGCCAAGACTCCATCGCCCATCCGGTACTCTGAGCTGGGTAAGTACGACTCGGGTATCTCCACCCTCAGCAGCAGTATGAGTACCTCCTCGAGCATCGAAAAGAGTCCGACCAGCCCAAGGCCCGGCAGGAGAGCCTCCCCCTACAGAACGGACCGCACTGAGAGGCTGGAGGATCTGTATCTGCCGTCCGCTACCTCAGCAGCCATGTTAGCTTCTGTCACAACGACCTCAGCACCCATCACCTTTCCTTCAGCATCCTTGTCCGCCTCCTTGAACGACCAGTTCAAGTTCAGCGCCATGGGGGAAAGTCTGACCAGAGAGTCCAAGATGTTTAGCTCTGCACCCATTCTTGAAGAGTCACCCCAGCCCACCACAACGACTTCTTTTTTACACATATCAACCTCGAAACCTGACATACTTAACACGGTACTAAACGCTGAGAAGGCAGACCCACGCATATCATTCATGTCCCCTTCCCTGCCCCCAGCGACCTCGGTTTCAGCTGTGACCTCAAGTATTTCTTCAGGCTACCTCACCCTTAGTCCCAGAAGGACGAGTGCCAAAGGACGAACTGGTAGTAACGCAACCTTCGAGGAGGCGTCTTTTAGTACGTACAGTATCTACGCCCTTACCGCCGACCCCATCACCAGGGTCAGCGGCAACAAAGCTGAGGAGATTTTTCTCGAGGATATGCTTATGGGTTCTTCTGCGCCACCTCCTCCTCCAGCACCAACTTCGAGTACTTATTCTCATTACTATACCGGATCGAGGTCGAGCGTGGCCTCCTCCTCCCTCCTGACCAACACCTCGCTGGCTGACACTTACCCCTCCAACCTCTCGGTGTCGCCCAGCATGGACAGAGCCTATCAGGGGAAGCAGCAACAGCAGTACCAAACATCGCCCTACATCAACGAACCTAAATACTCGGCTCCTGCTTACCTGAACGCCGCCGGAGAACTTAAATTCGTGGGTCAACACTCGCGAAGATTTGACCATCTATCGGACATGGAGCCGGGACGCTCAGAAAATCGGCACAGCTTCGGCGCCGACAGTTCCGACTCGATCTCGTCGTATTCGTCCAGCTCGAGCTTCTACCCGTCGTCTGGCCCGGGAGGTAAGGACGGCATGAAGTATAAGTACCAGCCGAACTACAGCCAGCCTCCCCCCTACGGCGCACCACCTACCTCATCCTCACACATCGTCAGTAGATACGTCCCCTTGGAGGACAACTTGAAGGGGGAGACAATATCCCGATACAAACAGGCTTATGGGTATGACCCGACACAGCCCATGATGAGAGAGCATCCCTACGAGTCTCCCGACGCCTACATGAATACATATCCCCCAAAAGACAGGTATCGACCAGTCACCAACGTGGTGGAGTCTCCGTTGCTCAAGAGTGAGGATCTGTCAGGATCATTGAGGAATATGGAGAACATCCTGTCGACGGCGGCTCACGAGCCTCCCCCTCCACAGGGACCATCTCCGACCCCTCGCTCCAGGAGTCGCTACGACCGCTACCACAACACCCGCAGACACACTCAGGCGGTGCCCACCACGCACACCGAGCTGATGCGTCAGATGCAGTGGGCAGACGGGAAGACGGACAGACAGGTCAATCTGGAACTTAACCTCAAGAGGTACAGTCCCCAGAACGCGCAGGAACACCGTCAGCTGGTGCAGGAGGCCCACCCGGCCCAGACCTACTATGATAACAGCAACGTGCTGGTGTCCCAGGCGGGGTACATCACCATCACGCAGGACACCGTGCCCATCAAGACTAAGGGGCAGCACGAGGAGAAGAAGAAGCTGAGGCGCGGCGCCAGCATGAAGTCTGCCCTCAACAGCATGACCAAGATGATCCCCAGCATCGACATCATGGGCAAGAGGTCCAGGTCTCACAGCCTGCCCTCGCGACCCATACATGAAGACGAGCCCAAACATAAAGACTACCAGACGGCGACACTTGGGAGACGGAAAGAGAAGAAGCGCAGCTCTCTCATGTCCACTATGTCAGGGTTCCTGCAGAAGACCAAGCGGCGCGGCAGCAGCCTATCACTCAGGTCACTGTCTGACTCAGAACAATCAGACATGGACATTGGTCGACCTATACCTCGCCGCACCATCTGGGACGACGACAGCGATAACAGCAGCTTGATGTCTGACAGCACGACCGCTGCTGATAACCTTTTCCCAACGATGAAACAAACAAAGAAGTACAGTTCTGCCTCCAGCAGCAAGGAAAACATCTCGGCTCTGGCAACAACAGCCGAGTCCCCGCCTAAGACAGAAGAGCCAGTGTCAGACACGACTGAGGAGGGTCTCCTGCAGGACGTGGAGAACCTCTTCCCCACAGTGGGCGAGCTGAAGCGTTCCGACAGTCGAGAGAAAGATGTGGAATCGAAGCAAACCGCCGGGTCCTCCCGCGTGGGAGGGCGGCGAGAGTTCGCGGTTTCTCGCGCCTTGGGCAAGTACCGCCAGCGTCACTCATCTTCCGCCCAATCTGACGACCAGAGCGGATCAGAGGAGGCAACTCGCGCCAGTAGTAGCGGTTCTGACAGTGGCTCTCGTCCACCCAGCAACCACCAGATACTGAGTCCTCTGCCCCCCGGGGAGCTACCACCACAAACACTATCTGACCGACCTCCGGTGGGCCCGGGAGCCCCACCCTCCGAGCTGCCTGGATCAGAGATGCTTCCCCAGAAGGACAACGCTGCTGCCAGTGAGCTACAACAGGTCAACAACAATATAACTGACCTGTCTCGCGATACAGCAGCCGAGGACCAGAACGCTGCCAGCCAGTTCGGTTATCAGTACTTTAAAGATGTCAACATTCCTCCGAATGTAAATTTTCCCATGAGCGGCCAGGAGACCCTTCCCGTTGGTGGTACTTGTCCCCCAGCACCGACTTATAATGCTCCCCAACTCCCTCGTGATGCCCAACCCTTTCCTGGCCATGCTCAACAACCCTTCCCCCAATATCCACAAGAGTCTACCCTTCACCCTATTTCTAACACTGCCTCTCTTACTTACTATGATCCGAACTTCCCCTCTAACACCGGTTTTATTCAGCCAAAAAACGGGGAAGCGCCCGCCCCTAACAGCAGGACTGCGGCAGCGGAGGCTTCCCCGGGGCTAGGCGTGACGCCAGCCGCCGCCGCCGCTGCCCTTCTACAACAACCTGTCGTCAACAAAAACATTGATATTAGCGTGTCTGGGGAGGCGGGCGATAGTGACACGTCCGTAAGCGAGTCTCTGGGGGCGGAAGGAACTCCCTCCCGCGGTAGAGACCACAGCAGACGCTCGCCACCTGACGCTGCCAAGGACTACAGGCTGGCTCCTCCCAGCCAGAGGACACACTCTGAAGAAGATGACAATCGCTCCGTGCGAAGCTTCCGCATGTCGCGAGGATCCTCCAGGCGCCAGAGCACTGAGGACTCCATCGACTCTGACGACGAGTGGTACCGCTACGAGCTGCGTAAGTTGGAGCTGATGGAGGCGGACCAGTGGCGGGAACCAGAGCTGGAGGAGTGCTACCCCATGCAGCCGGACGACCGAGTACGTGGCTACATGAACGTGGTTCTGTGCGAGCTGCAGGGACGTGTTAAGACAGCGGACTCACATGTGCCAGGTAGTGACAGGTCTCCCTCCGTGCTCCCGGCTGGACCTCAACAACTACCTTCCAAGGCCGTGTCTCCAAGCCTCCCTGGAGCGGTGTCTCCCATACTAGCCACCCACCAGGCGCCCCAAGACGTGTACGAGGACGCCATGTCCAGCGTTCTCTCTAATGAATCTGCGTTCTTCTCCGCTGCAGGAGACAGCCGCCAGAGTTCTCTCCGTTACTCTGAGTCTCAGGACACTCAGGTCTCCCAGGAGAGCGCCGTGTTCTCCATGTACAGCAGTGACGGGCGGCGAGACACCCGGGGCGTCCTGGAGGAGCCCGCCCCCGCCAAGACCCGCCCCACACAGTCCATCATGCGTGCCCGTATTGACTCTGACGACGATGGTTCCTCAGGAGAGACTTCAGGTCCTGACTCACCTGAAGAAGACTTAGAAGAGGAAGATGATGATGTTCCACCACCTGTCATCATGGAGGTCGTTCCTAAAGCAGCGCCTCCTGAAGAACCTCCCGCGGTTCAGAAGGGCAGGCGGACGCTGCCGGTGCCTCCCATGGAACCTACAAGACCTCCATCAGCCGAGTTGGCCGAGCCAGTAGTAGCGCCACCTGAACCCGTCTTACCGAAGCCTAGGGAAGACACCCGCCATATTACAGACGACCTCGCCTTCGAATCGGACCTGGTGACTCATTTGAACAGGATAACAGATACATCCTTAGAGCCCGTTGAGGTAGCGTCCCCTACCCCGCCCCCGCCCCGACCCCCGACAGACCAAACTACCCCAGGTACCGAGGTCACGGCCCCAAGCGACGCTATTTCGGTGCATGAAGACAAATCACTCGCTGAAAAAGACTCAGAACTCAGCGACACTAAACCTCAGATCACTGTCGAGGGCGAGGAAGCCAAGGAGGAGGACCTAGAAAGCGCTGAAGGTGCCTCGGCTAAGCCCAAACCCTCCCTGAGAGGTCCTGGCAGTAAGTGGAAGCTGGTAAAGGCCCTCAAGGAGAAAAAGGAAGAGCAGAAACAGGAGAAAGAAGAAGAGACCTCGGTAAGTGTGTCCGTGTGTGTGTATGTATGAATATGTATGTATGTATGTGTGTGTGTAGTGTTGGATAGTAGGATAGTCTAGCTTAGTGTACCATCGCTCGTACCATAAAGGAGCGCCAGTTAGGGGCAGCATAAAGACCTTTTTTTCTTTTTTCTTTTTTAACTCATGTGATATAAGGAGACAACCGCCAGACGATCATGATCACTGGTGCTGGCGCTGTGTTTGTGGTGTGGGTGTATGAGTAATTACGTTTAAGTATACTGTAGATCTTACTGACTCAACCCCTCCCCCCCCCCCTTCTCCAGTCAACACCTTCAGTAAACGTTCACCAGGGAGAACAACCTGAAGATGATCTGGTAAGTGTTAGCCTTTTTATTGTCATTTTAATTCTCGGTGTTAAGAAAATATTTCATCTCTATGTGATCTGACTTATGGATGTTGCTCTTATCTGAGGATGTTTTTTTTATATTGTTTTAAAGTCGTGTTTGTTGTTGTTAGGTGTAGTGTGTGTGTTTGTTTGTTTGTGTTTGTTATATGTACTACTACTACTACTACTACTACTACTACTACTACTACTACTACTACTACTACTACTACTACAACAACAACAACAACACTGAACTACCACTGTCACCACCATCATCACAATTTTTTTTTTTTTTTTTTTTTTTTTACAGCCTCAGCCTCCCCAATAACCATACCTTCGCCTTTTTGTAAAATTAAATATCCTAATACATAAGTAGATTATCCTGGCTGTGTTGAGTTAGTTGAGCACGCAGATCTATGCGGCATTCAGTGACTGTAGCCTCATAGTCAATATCTGCAACTGTTGTCGGCATTTGGGCCGGTGTTCTCGTTCCCTGAGGCAGAGAAGTTGACCGAAGGAGAGGAAGGACAGTCGACATCTCATCCAGGCTGTAACATAACTTCTGGGCTGCTGCTTCTGTTCGGAGATCACCTCCGTGAGTCTGGCGTGAAACATCTTGCACTTGGTCCCCATCCTCCAGAGGTTGTGAGCACTGACGAGTGAAGCTGCCTTGATCAACTTCTGAATTCTCCCGTATGCCTTATCTTGTCGTTCTCGTTCCTCCTATGTGCAGCATCGTAAGCTAAGTTACGGTGACATGCGGCCATGGGATCAAAAATCCTAATGTCGAAGAAGCTCGCTGTCCCCGTCCAGAATCCTCGAGCACTGACGTCAACACGGGCTTCGTTAGATGTGTTGAAGTCCTATGTTGGAAAATCTCACCGTCCAATGGAAGGAGGGTCGGTTCTACCATGACATCCCGGCAGATTTCCTTCAACATATTTGCTGTGAGGTCCTTACTTCGTCATGCCTCTTGCATATGAAGCCCCCTTTCTTGCACACCATGGCGTGATCGATGTCATAGGAAGAGCCACACACACTTGGGAGGGCAAACCTTCTGCAAGCCAACCGTACCTTAGAGCAATGGCATCTGTAAATTCTTGTTTATTGAGACTGAAACCATTTGCCCTTATCGGTAACGTAGTTAACCAGTTCGAGGCGCCCTCCTGCGCTATAGCTACTTTTTTTCTTCAAATTCTCTGGTACTTGCAGCAACAGTTGCTGCAACTTATCACTGGCCGTGCTGTCGATCTGTCATAATGGACCTTCGAATCTTGTTTACTTCACCGGTATCCACCTCCCTGTTGCATTCTGAGCTATTATATGGTCCGTGAGGGCTGCCGTGAGCTTAACTGAGTTTTGATGTTCGGTGGCAGCAATCTCCTCTGGATTGGTTGGTCCCATTCCTCCCAGTCTCGGTGGTAGTGCAAGGTGATCTTTCTGCTGGGGTTAAGTCAGGGTGTTTCACTAATTTGGGAATGAACTTGACACTGATAACTTCTTCCAGAGGGTGGAGGCGTCCAATATCAGGGATAGTGCATCAGGTAGTTCCAGCGATGCTTGACTCCATGGGTGAATGCAGCAAAAGTTGCATGTGGCTCTGTGTTAGCAATCTCAGACAGAGCTTGGATTTCCTAACCCACTCATTCACCTTTCCTGCGTACTCGGTCTTGAAGTCCGTCGTGCCGATTACTGCACCTATGTGTCTTTGGCCATCCTTTGTTATTTTGACCTCACTTCCCGAAGCACCTCCATTGCCCGTTCATAATGTTCTGGCTTCACAATAAGGAAGGACTTGCTGGCGTTTGGGTGGTACACTACGTCATTCTCACGTTACTAAAGAAACCGGATTTACCCCTTGAGTATAATGCAGCTCCATTGATCAAGGAAGGTGTGTTTGTGTGGTGTGTGTGTGTGTGTGTGTGTGTGTGTGTGTGTGTGTGTGTGTGTGTGTGTGTGTGTGTGTGTGTGTGTGTGTGTGTGTGTGTGTGTGTGTGTGTGTGTGTGTGTGTGTGTGTGTGTGTGTGTGTGTGTGCATATTTACATACATATATAAAATCTTAGATATTTGCTCATATAAGAATGGACACACACACACACACACACACACACACACACACACCATCAGTAGCTCGTCATACACACAAGATCCAATCAAGGAGGAGAGGAGGAAAGGAAGGAAGAAGTAGAAGGAGGAAGGAGGAAGGAAGGAAGGAGGAAGAAGAGAGGTGGTTTGGGTCGATGCTTGTCACCACCACCAACACCTCCCTCTCAGTGGTAGAACCTCCTCCTCCTCCTCCTCCTCCTCCTCCTCCTCCTGTTCCCCCTCCTTCTCCTGTTCCTCCTCCTCCTGTTCCTCCTCCTTCTCCTGTTCCTCCTTCTCCTGTTCCTCCTCCTTCTCCTGTTCCTCCTCCTCGTTCCTCCTCCTTCTCCTGTTCCTCCTTCTCCTGTTCCTCCTTCTCCTGTTGTTCTTCCTCCTCCTTCTCCTTTTCCTCCTCCTCCTCCTCCTGTTCCTCCTCTCCTCCTGTCCTCTTTCCCTTTCCTCCTCCTCCTCCTGTTCCTCCCCTGTTCCTCCTCCTCTCTGTTCCTCCTCCTCTTCCTCCTCCTCCTCCTCCTCCTCCCTCCTCCTCCTCCTGTTCCTCCTTCTCCTGTTCCTCCTCCTCTCCTGTTCCTCCTCCTTCTCCTGTTCCTCCTCCTCCTTCTCCTGTTCCTCCTCCTCCCTTCTCCTGTTCCTCCTCCTCCTCCTCTGTTCTCCTCCTCCTCCTCCTCCTCCTGTTCCTCCCTCCTTCTCTTGTTCTCCCTTCTCCTTTTCCTCCTCCTTCTCCTGTTTCTCCTCCTCCTTCTCCTGTTCCTCCTCCTCTCCTTCTCCTGTTCCTCCTCTTCCTCCTCCTGTTCCTCCTCCTCCTGTTTCTTCTCCTGTTCCTCCTCTTCCTCCCTGTTCCTCCTCTCCTCCTGTTCCTCCTTCTCCTGTTCCTCCTTCTCCTGTTCCTCCTCCTCCTCCTCCTCCTCCTTATCCTGTTCCTCCTTCTCCTGTTCCTCCTCCTCCTCCTTCTCTGTTCCTCCTCCTCCTCCTTTAATTATCACCTATTTTCTTTGTTATTTTTCTTACTATAATTTTTACTATTATTATTATATATTATTATTATTATTATTATTATTTTATTATTACTACCATAACAATCACACAACTCATAAACTTAAACACACACACACACACACACACACACACACACACACACACACACACTGAGTAGCGAGTCTTAGTGGCATAAAGTCTTTGAAGTCCTAAGGCTTTTGGATCAAGTTAGCCTAATAGTAGATGTGTTTAAGGCTGAAAACTTGATGGTGGTTTAGGTAGGGGGTGGGGGGGGAAGGTGTGGGTGTGTGGGTGTGTGGGGTGAGTGTGAGTGGGGGGTGTGTGTGGGGGTTGTGTGGGGGTGAGTGTGTGTGTGGGGCTGTGTGTGGGGCTGTGTGTGGGGGTTGAGTGTGAGTGGGGGTGTGTGGGGGTTGAGTGTGAGGGGGTGTGTGTGGGGTGTGGGGGGCTGTTTAATGCAGAAAGGAGTTGAGAAGTTAGGTAGCTATGAATGGCGTGTAATTTGATGCAGGTTTGAATGGCTTAATTGTTGTGGTAGTTAGGTTAGTGTGTGTGTGTGTGTGTGTGTGTGTGTGTGTGTGTGTGTGTGTGTGTGTGTGTGTGTGTGTGTGTGTGTTTGCCTTGTACACACGCACACAAATGAGGCAGTACAAAGGGGTGATGTGTGTGTGTGTGTGTGTGCACATAACACGTTAACCTGTGGATGATCGATAAATTTGTGTGTTTACAGACATGTGAACGTGTACATACTCATAGGTGTGTGTGTGTGTGTGTAAGTAAAAATCTTATGTATGTATGTATGTATGTATGTATAAAGTATATGAATATACATATGTGTAAGCACCAGTATCGCTCACGTAAGTATATATGTATAGATAACATGCACTTCATTATGTATACGTAACATATACATGGGTGTATGTGCACAGGTAAGACATAAAGGTGTGTGTACAGGTAAATATACATGTGTGCGTGCGTATGGGCGTATACAACGATACATATTGACGCTTGTACAGGTAGGAGATACAGTGGTGTGTGTACGTGCGCGCGTGTGTGTGTGTACGTGTGCTCGTGTGTGTGTGTGTGTGCGTGTGTGTACGTGCGCGCGTGTATGTATGAGTAGCGTGGTAGTAGAGGTAGTGAGCGTATGTACTACTCTTAGTGTGGGAGGAGGGAGGGACAAATGCTATTGTATTGATCTGTCTGGCTAGCTGGTCCACCTGAGGTACCCAGCAGCCCTCACCAACCCCTACCCATCCCTCACCACATCCCTACACATCCCTCACCACCACCCTACACACATCCCTCACCCCTTAAAACTACCCCCTACCTCAGATACCTCCCCCAAAAAAAAACCCACCTCCAAACTCCAGTGAGAGAATGAGAAGGGGAATTGGTAGCATCGCGCAGGTGTACTCAGGTGGACTTGCTCGCTCTAATTCCAGGTGAGGTTAGCGCTTGAGCGGCCATGTAGGAGCGATTGTTATCCCTTAAGTGGGTTTTTAAGGTGTGTGTGTGTGTGTGTGTGTGTGTGTGTGTGTGTGTTTCTAATCACTCACCTGTACGACCCTCCAATCACCTAGATGCCACCTTAATTACACCTGAGCTCCCCTCTCCTCCTCCACAACTTACCTTCGGTCCTCCAAGCTCACCTGTTTCATACCTGGTGTGAGGTGACCGATTTTAGGATGGACCGATTTTAAGCCTAGACCCGATTTTTGGCCAGATTTTCCGATTTTAGACCGAATTCACCCTACGGTTATGGATTCCAGACCGATTTGAGACCAGATTTTCCAATTTTAGACCGAATTACCCCTACGGTTATGGATTCCAGACCGATTTGAGACCAGATTTACCAGTTATACCCCTATACTTCTACCAATTTTTAAGCTCATTGAGATTTCCATTCAAGACCGATTTTAGACCATAATCTGGACCACCCATTCAGTCACTGCCTCATAAAATCGATTTTCTAGTAATCGAATTTTTATCAATTCAAAATGGCCTCCATCCGATAATTGATTCATACATACATACATACATACATACATACATACATACATACATACATACATACATGATGAGATGTGTATGACTATGAATTTCGTATACTTTTGGCTTATAGCTGTATATGTATTATGTATGGGTGTGTTTATTGGCATGTATAACATTTTAAAATGTATTTATGTGTGTATAGTCATGTATATTATATGTATGTATACGTGTGTGTGTCTTGTATATTTCAATCTTAGGTATATGTATATTTATGTATATTTATGTGATTTGTATAACTGTTTGTATGTATACTATATGTTTTGTGTATTTGTATGTATATTGTGTTGTGTATGCACCATGTATACGCTATACACCAACTATACACCTGCTATACACCTGCTATACACCTGCTATACACCAGCTATACACCAGCTATACACCAGCTATACACCAGCTATACACTACACCCCTATACACCGCTATACACTAACACACACACTATACACACGCTATACACACATATACCAGCAATATACCCGCTATACACCCGCTATACACAGCTATACACCCGCTATACGCTATACACACACGCTATACACGCTATACACCCGCTATACACACGCTATACACACGCTGTACACACGCTATACACACACGCTATACACCCTATCACCCCGCTATACACACGCTGTACACACGCTATACACACCCTATACACCGCTATACACACGCTGTACACACGCTGTACACACCACATACACGCTTACACACATAACCGCTATACACACACACTGTACACATATACACGCTATACACCCGCTATACACGCTGTACACATATACACTACACACCCGCTATACACACGCTATACACACGCTATACACACGCTATACACCCGCTATACACCCGCTATACACGCTGTACACCCGCTATACACACTATACACCCGCTATACACCCGCTATACACCAGCTATACACGCTATACACACATATCACACACGCTATACACACTATACACGCTATACACCCGCTATACACACACTTACACGCTATACACGCTATACACCCGCTATACACCGCTATGCACCGCTATACACCAGCTATACACCCGCTATACACCTACACACGCTATACGCTACACCTGCCACACGCTATACCGCTATCACCCGCTATACACGCTATACACACATATACACCGCTATACCCCACCTCACCCACGCTATACCCGCTATACACCATCCGCTATACACACGCTATCCTATGCTATACACACGCTATACACCATCACCATACCACCTATACACGCTATCACACCCGCTATACACCCGCTATACACACCGCTATACACACGCTATCACCCGCTATACACCCGCTATACACCCGCTATACACACGCTATATACACACGCATATACACACGCTACGCTATCACCGCTATACACCCGCTATGCACCAGCTATGCGCCGCTATACCGCATACACACGCTATACACACGCTATACACCCGCTATACACGCTATACACGCTATACACCCGCTATCCCTATACACCGCTATACACCATATACACCCGCTATACACGCTCTGCACCCGCTATACACCACTATACACCAGCTATACACCCCCAACACCCAACCCCAACACCCCACAACACACCCACTATACACACGCTATACACCCACTCTGAACCAAAGTTAGAAAAAGCGCATTAGTGGCTTCTTGATGTGCAGTTTGTCTGACTGTGTGAGGGTGGGGTGAGATGGGGAGGAGGAGGTGAGGTGAGGGGAGGAGGAGGGAGGGTGAGAGGAGGAGGGTGATGGGGAGAGGAGAGGGAGGTGAGGTGAGGAGGAGAGGGAGGGGGGAGAGGAGGGTGAGGGGAGGGTGAGGAGGGGGAGGAAGGTGAGGAGGGAGGAAGTAAATAAGTGTATATGTGAAAGAGAGTTTGTGTGTATGTGAATTAGAGTGTATACAAAGAGATGTGCGCGTGTCTGCGTTCTTGAGCGCCCGCGTGAATGTATGTATGTACGTGTATGTACAGTATGTGTGTGCGTATGTATGTGTGTACGTGTATGTATGTGTGTACGTGTATGTATGTGTGCACGTGTATGTATGTGTACATGTATGTATGTGTGTGTGTATGTATGTGTGTACGTGTATGTATGTATGTGTGTGCATGTGTATGTGTCTGTACGTGTATGTGTCTGGACGTGTATGTATGTGTGTGCGTGTATGTATGTGTGTACATGTATGTATGTGTGTACGTGTGTATGTATGTGTGTACGTGTATGTATGTGTGCATGTATGTATGTGTGTACGTGTATGTATGTGTGTACGTGTATGTATGTGTGTACATGTATGTATGTCTGAGCATGTATGTATGTCTGAACATGTATATATGTCATGTATGTATGTATGTGTGTACATGTATGTATGTGTGTACATGTATGTGTGTGTATACATATGTATATGTGTGTACATGTATGTATGTGTGTGTGTACGTGTATATATGTGTAATCCTGTGTGGACGTATGTGTATGCATGTGCATACGTGTATGTATGTGTGAACGATGTATGTATGTGTACATGTATGTATGTGTGACAATGTATGTGTGTATATATGTCTAGTATGTATGTATGTGTGTACGTGTATGTATATGTGTGTACATGTATGTATGTGTACGTGTATGTATGTGTGTGTACGTGTATGTATGTGTGGACGTATGTATATGCATGTGTATACGATATATGTATGTGTAGTATATGTATGTATGTGTATGTGTGTGTGTGTGTGTGTATGTGTGTGTGTATGTGTGTGTGTGTGTGTGTGTGTGTGTGTGTGTGTGTGTGTGTGTGTGTATGTGTGTGTGTGTGTGTGTGTGTGTGTGTGTGTGTGTGTGTGTGTGTGTTTCAAATATCCCAATCTAGCGCCGTTCTCAACCCCAAACATCTCCCCTTTCCCAACTATCATTCTCCCTCCACTCCCCTCCCCTCCCCTCCCCTTACACCCCTTCCTCTCTCCTTACACCCTCTCCTACACCCCTCCCTCTCCTTACACCCTTCCCCCTCTCCTTACACCTTCCCTCTCTCCTTACACCCCTTCCCTCTCTCCTTACCTTCCCTCCCCACCCCTTCCCTCTCTCCTTACACCCCTTCCTCTCTCCTTACACCCCTTCCCCTCTCCTTACACCCCCCTCTCTCCTTACACCCCTTCCTCTCTCCTTACACCCCTTCCCCTCTCCTTACACCCCTTCCCTCTCTCCTTACACCCCTTCCCTCTCCTTACACCCCTTCCCTCTCCTTCCCCTTCCCTCTCCTTACACCCCTTCCCTCTCTCCTTACACCCCTTCCCCCTCTCCTTACACCTTCCCCTCTCCTTACCCCTTCCCTCTCTCCTTACACCTTCCCTCTCCTTACACCCCTTCCCCCTCTCCTTACACCCTTCCCTCTCTCCTTACACCTTCCCTCTCTCCTTACACCCCTTCCCTCTCTCCTTACTTCCTTCCTCTCCTTACACCCCTCCCTCCTCTTCCTCTCTCCTTACACCCCTCCCCCTCCCCCCTATTCCCCCCTCCCCCCACCCCCTCTCCCTACACCCCTTCCCCTCTCCTAACCCCTTCCCCCCTCCTTACACCCCTTCCCCTCTCCTTACACCCCTTCCCTCTCTCCTTGACCCCTTCCCTCTCTCCTTACACCCCTTCCCTCTCTCCTTACTTCCCTTCCCCTCTCCTTACACCCCTTCCCTCTCCTTACCTTCCTCCTCTCCTTACACCCCTTCCCTCCTCTCTCCTTACACCCCTTCCTCTCTCCTTACACCCCTTCCCCTCTCTTTACACCCCTTCCCCTCTCCTTACACCTTCCCCTCTCCTTACACCCCTTCCTCTCTCCTTACACCTTCCCTCTCTCCTTACACTCCCTCTCTCCTTACACCTTCCCTCTCTCCTTACACCCCTTCCTCTCTCCTTACACCCCTTCCCTCTCTCCTTACACCCCTTCCCTCTCTCCTTACACCTTCCCTCTCTCCTTACCCCTTCCCCCTCTCCTTACACCTTCCCCTCTCCTTACACCCCTTCTCTCTCTCCTTACCCCTTCCCTCTCCTTACACCCTTCCTCTCTCCTTACACCTTCCCCCTCTCCTTACACCCCTTCCCTCTCTCCTTGCCTTCCTCTCTCCCTTACACCCTTCCCTCTCTCCTTACACCTTCCCTCTCTCCTTACACCCTTCCCTCTCTCCTTCCCTTCCTCTCTCCTTACACCCCTTCCTCTCTCCTTACACCTTCCCTCTCTCCTTGCACCTTCCCTCTCTCCTTGCCCCTTCCCTCTCCCTCCACCCCTTTCTCCCCTCCTCTCCCCCCTCCCCTCTCCCCTCTCCCTCTCCCCTCTCTCCCCTTCATTAGCCTCACTACAATAACACAATGTTCACTATAACAATTAAACCTAACTTCATCTCAGTACCCTTCTTCCCCTTGTTGTACTCTTCCCTTTGTTCTTCTCCTCACACCTTTATTTCACCCTTTATTCCCCTCTGTCTTCTCACCCTTTTTCACCCTATTCCCTCTGTCTTCTTACCCTTTATTTCACCTTTATTCCCTTCTGTCCTCCACCCTTTATTTCTCTTATTCCCCCTCTGTCCTTCTTACACCCTTTATTTCACCTTATTCCCCTCTGTCCTTCTCACCCTTTATTCCCCTCTGTCCTTCTCACACCTTTATTTCACCTTTATTCCCCTCTGTCCTCCACCTTTATTTCCCCTCTTAATCATTCTTACACCTTTATTCCCCACTGTCCTGCTTCCTTTATTTCACCTTTATTTCCCTCTGTCCTTCTCACCTTTTTTTACCTATATTCCCCTCTGTCCTTCTTACCCTTTATTTCACCTTTATTCCCCTCTGTCCTTCTCACCCTTTATTCCCCTCTGTCCTTCTTACACCTTTATTTCCTTTATTTCACCTTTATTCCCCTCTGTCCTTCTCCACCCCTTTATTCCCCCCTCTGTCCTTCTCACACCCTTTATTCCCCTCTGTCCTTCTTACACCTTTATTTCACCTTTGTTTCCCCTCTGTCCTTCTTACACCTATTCCCCCTCTGTCCTTCTCACCTTTATTCCCCTCTGTCCTTCTCCACTTCACTACCTTTATTCCCCACTGTCCTTCTTACACCCTTTATTCCCCTCTGTCCTTCTCACACCCTTTATTTCACCTTTATTCCCCCTCTGTCCTTCTTACCCTTTATTCCCCTCTGTCCTTCTTACCCTTTATTCCCCACTGTCCTTCTTACCTTTATTCCCCCTCTGTCCTTCTCACCTTTATTTCACCCTTTATTCCCCTCTGTCCTTCTTCCCTTTATTCCCCCTCTGTCCTTCTCACCTTTATTCCCCCTCTGTCCTTCTCCACCTTTATTTCACCCCTTTATTCCCCTCTGTCCTTACACCTTTATTTCACCCTTTATTTCCTTTCGTCCTTCTTACACCCTTATTCCCCTCTATTCTCACCCTTTATTTCCTTTATTCCCCACTTTGTCCTTCTTGCCCTTTATTTCACCCTTTATTCCCCTCTGTCCTTCTCACACCTTTATTCCCCCTCTGTCCTTCTTACACCCTTTATTTCACCCTTTATTCCTCTGTCCTTCTCCACCTTTATTTCACCTTTATTCCCCTCTGTCCTTCTTGCATCCTTTATTTCACCCTTTATTCCCCCTCTGTCCTTCTCACCCCTTATTCCCCTCTGTCCCTTCCACCTTTATTCCCCTCTGTTCTTCTCACCTTCCTTTATCCCCTCTGTCCTTCTCACACCCTTTATTCCCCCTCTGTCCTTCTCACCCTATTTCCTTTATTCCCCACTGTCCTTCTTCCTTTATTCACCCTTGTTCCCCTCTGTCATTCTCCTTCCTTTATTCCCCTCTGTCCTTCTCACCTTTATTTACCCTTATTTTCCCCTCTGTCCTTCTCCTATTCCCCTCTGTCCTTCTCACACCTCTATTCCCCCTCTGTCCTTCTCACACCCTTTATTTCACCTTATTTCCCCTCTGTCCTTCTCCACCCTTTATTCCCCTCTGTCCTTCTCACACCCTTTATTCCCCTCTGTCCTTCTCACCCTTTATTCCCCTCTGTCCTTCTCACACCCTTTATTCCCCTCTGTCCTTCTCCACCCTTTATTCCCCCCTCGTCCTTCTCACCCCTATATTTCACCCTTTATTCCCCTCTGTCCTTCTTGCACCCTTTATTTCACCCTTTATTCCCCTCTGTCCTTCTCCACCTCAGTTCCCCCTCTGTCCTTCCTCACACCTTTATTTCACCTTTGTTTCCCCTCTGTCCTTCTCCACCCTTTATTCCCCTCTGTCCTTCTCACCTTTATTCCCCCTCTGTCCTTCTCACACTTTATTCCCCCTCTGTCCTTCTCACCTTTATTCCCCTTTCCCTCTGTCCTTCTCACACCCTTTATTCCCCTCTGTCCTTCTCCACCCTTGATTCCCCTCTGTCCTTCTCCACTTATTCCCCTCTGTCCTTCTCACCCTTTATTTCCTTGTTTCCCCTCTGTCCTTCTCCACCCCTTTATTCCCCCCCTCTGTCCTTCTCACCCTATTTCACCCTTCCCCCTCTGTCCTTCTACACCTTTATTTCACCCTTTATTCCCCCTCTGTCCTTCTCCACCCTTTATTCCCCTCTGTCCTTCCACCCTTTATTTCCTTTATTCCCCTCTGTCCTTCTTACACCCTTTATTTCACCCTTTATTCCCCTCTGTCCTTCTCACCCTTTATTCCCCTGTCCTTCTCCACACCCTTTATTTCACCCTTTATTCCCTCTGTCCTTCTTACACCTTTATTTCACCCTTTATTCCCTCTGTCGTCCTCACACCCTTATTCCCCTCTGTCCTTCTTACACCCTTTATTCACCCTTTATTCCCCCCTCTGTCCTTCTTACACCCTTTATTTCACCCTTTATTCCCCCTCTGTCCTTCACCACCCCTTTATTTCACCCTTTATTCCCCTCTGTCCTTCTCACCTTTATTCCCCTCTGTCCTTCTTACACCTTTATTTCACCCTTTATTCCCCTCTGTCCTTCTTACCCTTTATTCCCTTGTTCTCTCCTTCCTTTCCTCATCTCTTCCTTCATTTCTCTTTTCCTTCCTCTTACCCTTCCCCCTTCCCTTCCCCCTCTCCTCACCCCTCACTGTCCCTCCTTCCCTCACCCCTCTCCCTCCTCACCCCCCTCCCCCTCCCTCCCCTCACCCCTTCCTCACCCCTTTCGTCCACCTCCCCTTCCCTCACCCCTCACTGTCCCTCCTTCCTCACCCCTCCCCTCACCCCCTCCTCTCACCCCTCCCTCACTTCGCACGAGATGGTTGCTTCTTCTTAGTGGCTAAATACTCTCTCTCTCTCTCTCTCTCTCTCTCTCTCTCTCTCTCTCTCTCGTGTACATAAAGGCTATGAGTGTCTGAGTGTGTACAAGTATTTTATGGGTGTACATCAGGGGTATTGTCTGTGTGTGTATGTATATCTGTGTACATTTATATATATATGTGTGTGCATTTTTCCTTTGTGTACAGTGTATAAAAGAGGTCTTATGTGTATAGTTTCCTGTCTAGTGTGTGTGTGCGTGCGTGTGTGTGTGTGTGTGTGTGTGTGTATGTGTGTGTGTGTGTGTGTGTGTGTGTGTCGGCTTTGTCCTGCCTTTGTTGTTCTCTTGAGTACGTGACCTGCTATACCACCACCACCACCACCACCACCACCACCACACCCACTACCCTACCACAACCCACCACCTACCACCACCACCACAACAACCACCACCACCACCACCACCACCACCACCACCACTACCACCACCTACCACCACCACCACCACCACCACCACCACCACCACCACCACCACCACCACACACCACCACAACCACCACACCACCACCACTACACCACCACCACCATCATCCACCCACCACCACCACCACCACCACTACCACCACCTACCACCACAACCACCACAACCACCACCACCACCACCACCACCACAACCACCACCACACCACCACCACCACCACCACCACCACCACCACACCCACCACCACCACCACCACCTACCACCACCACCTACACACACCTACACACACCACCACCACCACCACCACCACCACCACACCACCACCCACCCACCACCACCCACCACCCACCCACCCACCACCACCACCACCTACCCCACACCACACCACCCACCACCCCACCACCACCACCACCACTACCACCCAGCCTCCCACCACCTTCACCACCACTACCCACCACTACCCACCACCCACCCACACACACCACCCACCACCCACCCCACCACCTACCCCACCACCCACCACCCACCACCACACCAACCTCCCTACATTATATAACAACCACTATTATCCTCCACCACTACCGCCCCACCCACCCACCCACCCCTACACGCCCACCCACCCACAGAACCAACATCTTAGGCGTCATGTTTGTAGTTGTGATGAAATGGTCGCTGAAGTGTTAGGTCTTGTGGGGAGATGATTCTCTCTATGCTTCTTGGTGTGTGTGTGTGTGTGTGTGTGTGTGTGTGTGTGTGTGTCCTTCACTTCAATCACACGACGACGGAAGGATGAGTGTTTTGGGATTCGTTTTGTTGTGGGTTCGTGGGTTCTGTTTGTCGTGGGTTTCTTTTGTTTTGGGTTTGTGGGTTCGTTTTGTTATGGGTTCGTGGGTTCTTTTGTCGTGGGTTTCTTTTGGTTTGGGTTTGTGGGTTCGTTTTGTTAATGGGTTCGTGGGTTCATGGAGTTCATGACTCCTTTCGTGGGATTTTCTTTTACCTAATCGGATGTGATGGGATTTTGGGATTTTGAATGGAAGTTTAAAGGTATTTTTTTTAGGTGGGGATTTTGAGAGGATTTGTGATCTAAATTGTGTTCTTTAGGGATTTTTTGGGCCGTTTAGATAACTTGGATTTGGGGATTTTATTTATGGATTTATAAATATAGTTCTTTTCCTTCTATCTTTCCTTCTACTTCTCTTCCTCCATCTCTCTCTTCCTTTTTTCCCACTTCTCTCCTCCTCTGCCTCATTCTCCTCCTCCACTCTTCCTCCTTCTTCGCTTTAATCTCTCTCCTTCTCTTCCATCTCCCTTCCTTCCCTTCATCTCCTTCCTCCTTACCATGCCTCTCCTCCTCTCCCTTCTTCCCTCTCTCATCCTCTTCACCCTTTTCCTTCCTACCTCTTCTTTATCCTCTTCTCCCTTATTCCCATTCCACGTACTCAAGTCATTAATCTACTTTCGTCTACTTTCATCTACTTTCATCTACTTTCATCTACTTTCATCTACTTTCGTCTACTCTCGTCTACTTTCGTCTACTTTCGTCTCTTTCGTCTACTTTCGTCTACTTTCGTCCACTTTCATCTACTTTCGTCTACTTTCGTCTACTTTCGTCTACTTTCATCTACTTTCGTCTACTTTCGTCTACTTTCATCTACTTTCGTCTACTTTCATCTACTTTCATCTACTTTCATCTACTTTCGTCTACTTTTGTCTACTTTGAGTTGGTAGTACTTGGTAATCTCACCTACCATACAATATGGTAGGGTGTAATCTACCACCTACATATTTACCATATTAAAGTCCAAATAGTTTACCAATTTTGATGGTTAGGTTAGGGTAGGGTCAGGTCAGGTCAGGTCAGGTTAGGTTAGGTTGGGTCAGGTCAGGCTAGGTTGGGTAAGGTCAGATTAGGATAGGTTAGGGTAAAGTAGGGTAAGTTAGGTTAGCTTAGGTTGGGTCAGGTTAGGTTAGGTCAGGTCAGGATAGGTCAGGTCAGGTCAGGTCAGGTCAGGTCAGGTCCTATTAACACAAGCCTAAATATGACTTATAACTCAAATGATCATTATAAAGTTTCCTCAATAACAATTATATCACTTTACAGTAATTACTAATTATTACGTCCTTGTGTACTGTAATAGTTGTAATTACAAAGTTTCATTATGTAATTTAACCGGGACGGGGTGGGGAGGGGCGGTGGCGAGAAAGTTGGGCGGAAATTGAGGTCAGGGGAGGAGGTGGGGTGGAGGTACAATGGTTATATGACGTAATGTTTTGAATTACTGATTATGTGCTGTTGTTTATGGGGGGTAGGAGTGATAGTGGTCTCCTCTCTCTCTCTCTCTCTCTCTCTCTCTCTCTCTCTCTCTCTCTCTCTCTCTCTCTCTCTCTCAGGAAAAGAGGTCAAGGGAGAAAGAAGAGAAGGAGATTATAGGGAAGGAGGGAGAGAAAAAAGGAATAGGAGAATATTTATATCAATACTTATCACTTGGTGTTTATTCCTAACTGTTTATCAATATCTTGTTGTTTGTGGCTGGTGGTAAACATTGCTTTCATTTCCTTCAATAATGTGTAAATGTATCTGTCTTCCCATATGGGGTGTAAAGGTGTGTATAAACGATGTATATAGTGTATGTATATGAATAATGTATAAGATGAGTAGGTATACACACAATGGTAAACACTGACTTGATCTTACCTAGGACATCACACCGTCCCCATTAAGGTAAGTCTACTTGTTTCTATAAGACAGAATGTAACCAGTTGTTTATATACCTAAGTGTATAATAAGTTATTTGCTACTTAAATAAACTGTAGATAACTATGAGAATTTGTATAGAGTAACTGGTAATAGCTAGACGATGTATATTAATTTATATGTATACTCTTAAAATATATGTATAATATGTATGATCTTATTATCTCTTGCTAATGAATGATTATTTTTCTTCTCTCAACAGGTAAGTGGGAAGGTGTTAATGGCGTATTCTCACCTGATCGTCAGCAGTAAAGTACAAATCAATTAAGAATTACCTGGTTATGATTAATCTTCTATTTAATTAATCCTCTTATTGGTGCAGGAACCTTATCTACTTATTCAGTGACGTTAAGTATATGGTTTGAGTATCATGGTAGTTACTTATCTCGTGTTAGAGTGCGTGAGAATCTATCTTTCAAGGTTGAGAATCTCACTTTTGTCGTAACCAAAGTGTGTGTCTGTATTTGCTGTTATTTTATGCAATGACAGTAATTTGTATGTTATTTATTTAATGTAGACTTTTCCACTCACCTTCGTGTTGTGGAAATAAACCAAAAATGCCTGGGGGAAAAAAATCGAACTAAAATAAAAAAAATTCATATGAAACTTAAGGTACAGTGATCAAAAAGTCCTGTCGCAGACACGATTCAGACTCATGAACCGAAGCAGTAGACGATAATACATTATTCTGTCAAAATGCTTCGGATTCAAGAGTCTGAATCTCGGGTTCATGGTTTGCGACAGGACTTTTGAATGAACTGTACCTTGATATCTCCTTGGGTGTGTTGAGCAATCAGTGGAGGTCATTTGCTTTAATTGCTCGTGGTTAGGTTAGGTATTTGCCTATGTGGTGGGGTAGGTTGGGTTAGGTTAGGTTGGTATTTGCCTGTGTGGTGGGTGGGGCAGGGGGGGGTGAGAACAGGAGGTAGAATGGTGAGGAGGTGGATTTCTAGTGGATGTCTTCCGTGTCTGGTCATAATTGTGGATTAAGTGAAGGAAATAATCCACTTGAGCGCCATAAAATCCACCCGGGAGCTTAAGTAATTGGATTTATCCTATCTGGCTCTTTCTTCTCCCTCCTTCTACCTCCTCCACCTCCTCTACCCCCCTCCTTCTACCCCCCTCCTTGTCTCTACAGCAGGAAGTCAACCATACCCCTACCTCACCTTCTCTCCTCAACGTTCCTATCATAAGCTTACGCCACACACTAAGCTGACGCCATACACTAATCTTCCATCACACATAGCTTCCACCACACACTAAGCTTCCATCACACATAAGCTTCCACCCACACACTAAGCTTCCACCACACACTAAGCTTCCATCACACTAAGCTTCCACCACACAAAGCTTCCACCACACTAAGCTATCACACTAAGCTTCCACACACTAAACTACCACACACTAAGCTTCCACCACACATTAAGCTTCCACCGCACTAAGCTGACGCACATGACCTTTGAGTATTTTGTACTTCTTTTTTTTCCTTTGGTGTTTGAAAGGTTCGCGTCGACCTTAATCCTTGTCTGAAACGAGTGGAATATACTGGGGGGGAGGAGGTGGAGGGAGGGCTGGAGGAAGGATGGAGGGAGCTGGAGAGGCTGGAGGGCTGGAGGGGAAGGATGGAGGGAGGGATGGAGGGGCTGGGGGGGATGGAGGGCTGGAGGGAGGCTGGAGGGAGGATGGAGGCTGGAAGGAAGGATGGAGGGAGGATGGAGGCTGGGGGAAGGATGGAGGAGCTGGAGAGAGAGGGGCTGGAGGGGAGGATGGAGGGCTGGAAGAGGGAAGGATGGAGGGAGGATGAGAGAGGGCTGGAGAAGGAGGAGCTGGAGGAGGATGGAGGCTGGAGGGAAGGATGGAGGGAGGGATGGAGGGCTGGGGGAAGGATGGAGGGGCTGGAGGAGGGGGCTGGAGGGAGGATGGAGGGCTGGAGGAAGGATGGAGGGGAGGATGGAGGGCTGGAGGAGGGCTGGGAGGAGGGATGGAGGGCTGGAGGGAAGGATGGAGGGAGGGAGGAGGGCTGGGGGAAGGATGGGAGCTGGAGAGGGCTGGAGGGAGGATGGAGGGCTGGAGAAGGAAGGATGGAGGGGATGGGAGCTGGGAGAGTTATGGAGGGCTGGAGGCTGGAGGGAGGGCTGGAGAGGGAGGGCTGGAGGGAAGGATGGAGGGATGGAGGGCTGGAGGAAGAGGGATGGAGGGAGGGATGGAAGGGATGGAGAGGGAGGGATGGAGGGCTGGAGGAGGATGGAGAGGAGGGATGGAGGGCTGGGGGAAGGATGGAGGGAGGATGGAAGGGCTGGGGAGAGGATGGAGGAGCTGGAGGGAGGGCTGGAGGGGAGGGATGGAGGGCTGGAGGGAAGGATGGAGGGGGAGGGGCTGGAGGGAAGGATGGAGGGAGGGATGGAGGGCTGGGGGGAAGGATGGGCTGGAGGGGGAGGGGGAAGGATGGAGGGCTGGATGGAAGGATGGAGGGAGGGGGGAAGGATGGAGAGGGGGAGGGATGGAGGGCTGGGGGGAAGGATGGAGGGCTGGAGGGAGGGCTGGAGGGAGGATGGAGAGGCTGGAGGGGGAAGGGATGGAGGGAGGGGATGGAGGGCTGGAGGGGGAAGGATAGAGGAGGATGGAGGGCTGGGGGGAAGGATGGAGGGCTGGAGGGAGGGCTGGAGGGAGGATGGGAGCTGGAGGGGAAGGATGGAGGAGGGGAGGGATGGAGGGCGTGGAGGGGAAGGATGGAGGATGGAGGGCTGGGGGGGAAGGATGGAGGGCTGGAGGCAGGGGATGGAGGGCTGGAGGGGGGGGGGAAGGATGGAGGGAGGGATGGAGGGGCTGGAGGGGGAAGGATGGAGGGAGGGATGGAGGGCTGGGGGGAAGGATGGAGGACTGGAGGGAGGGGCTGGAGGGGGAGGGGATGGAGGGGCTGGAGGGGAAGGATGGAGAGGAGGATGGGGAGCTGGAGGAAGGATGGAGGGGAGGGATGGAGGGCTGGGGAAGGATGGAGGGAGCTGGAGGGAGGGAGCTGGAGGGAGGATGGAGGAGCTGGAGGGAAGGATGGAGGGGGAGGGATGGAGGCTGGAGGGAAGGATGGAGGGAGGATGGAGGCTGGGGGAGGGAAGGATGGAGGGCTGGAGGGAGGGCTGGAGAGGGGAGGGGATGGAGGGCTGGAGGGAAGGATGGAGGAGCTGGAGGGAAGGATGGGGGTTTTGGTAGTGGTAGTACAAAGCGTAGCTCACTGGGGACCAAATTCCTCCCTATGACAAGGGGACAATGGTCATTCTTCCTTGCCTCCTGTGGCTTTGGTTTCGTGTGGGATTGTCAATAACTAGTATTGAATTATGTTGTTTTCAGTCCAGCTAAAGTGGAGGAAGACAGGAGGGAAGAAAGATGGTGAAGGAGGAGGAGGAGGAGGAAGACAGGGAGGAGGAGAAAGATGGTGAAGGAGGAGGAGGAGGAGGAAAGACAGGAGGAGAGAAAGATGGTGAGAAGGAGGAGGAGGAGGAGGAAGACAGGAGGGAGGGAGAAAGAGGGAGAAGGAGGGAGGGAGGAGACGGTAGGAGGAGAAAGATGGTGAAGGAGGAGGGGGAGGGAGGAAGACAGGAGGGAGAGAAGATGGTGAAGGAGGAGGAGGAGGAGGAAGACAGGAGGAGGAGAGAAAGATGGTGAAGGAGGAGGAGGAAGACAGGAGGAGGAGAAGATGGTGAAGAGGAGGAGGAGGAGAAGACAGGAGGGAGGAAAGATGGTGAAGGAGGAGGAGGAGAAGACAGGAAGGAGGAAGAAAGATGGTGAAGGAGGGAGGAGGAAGACAGGAGGAGGAGGAAAAGATGGTGAAGGAGGAGGAGGAAGACAGGAGGAGAGAAAGATGGTGAAGGAGGAGGGGAGGAAGACAGGGAGGAGGAGAAAGATGGTGAAGGAGGAGGAGGAGGGAGGAAGACGGAGGAGGAGAAAGATGGTGAAGGAGGAGGAGGAAGACAGGGGGGAGGGGAGGGAGAAAGATGGTGAGGAAGGAGGAGGAGGAGGGGAAGACAGGAGGAGGAGAAAGATGGGTGAAGGAGGAGAGAAGATGGAGTGAAGGAGGGGAGGAAGACCAGGAGGAGGGGGAGAAAGATGAGTGGAAGGAGGAGGAAGAAGACAGGAGGAGGAGGAGAAAAGATGGTGAGAAGGAGGCGGAGAGAAGACAGGAGGAGGAGAAAAGATGGTGAAAGAGGAGGAGGGAAAGACAGGAGGAGGAGAAAGATGGTGGAGGAGAAGGAGGAAAGACAGGAGGAGGAAAGAAAGCGTGGTGGAGTAGGTGGAAGACAGGAGGAGGAGGAAAGAATACAGGAGGAGGAGGAGGAAGAGGAGAAGAGGTGGGAGGAATAGAAAGGAAAAAGAGAGAGAGAGAGAGAGAGTTCGAAAGGTCTTTGGAAGTTAACAAACAATAACAAGTTGTATATATGACCCAAAAACATGAGTCTTCATAGGTCCTAACATAACAAGTGTTATGAAATAGGATAAATGGGTCCGAATATTGGTTTAGTGGCCCTGAAATGGTCGAATATTGGTTTATATTGGCCTGAAATAGTCGAATATTGGTTTAATGGCCTGAAATGGTCCAGAATATTGGTTTAAGTGGCCTAGAAATAGTATTTATGGCCAGGGTAAATGTGGTTGATGTTTCTATAGATTATCTTTAGTGTGAAAATATTTTGGTTCAGTGGTAGAAAAATGTTCTTTGTAATGCGTGGGAAACCCAGGTAGAAGTAGAAGTAAGGTGTTTGTGTGTGGGGTGGGTAGGTAGGGGTGTTTGTGTGTGGGAGTAGAGCAAGTAAGGTGTTTATGTGTGTGGGTAGGGGTAGGTAGGGTGTTTATGTGAAAGTAGGTGAAATGTTAATGTGTGGGGGGGCAGGTGGGGTGTTTGTGTGTGTGGGGGTGGGGTGGGTGGGGTGTTTGTGTGGGGGTGGGTGGGGTGTTTGTGTGTGGGGGTGGGTGGGGGTTGTTGATTGTGTGGGGGTGGGTGGGGGTGTTTGTGTGTGGGGAGTGGAGTGGGGGTGTTTGTGTGTGGGGTGGGTGGGGGTGTTTGTGTGTGGGGGTGGGTAGGTGTTTGTGTGTGGGGAGTGGGTGGGGTGTTTGTGTGGGGGGTGGGTAGGGGTGTTTCTGTGTGTGTGGGGTGGGTGCGGATGTTTGTGTGTGTGGGGGGTGGGTGGGGGTGTTGGTGTGTGGGGTGAGTAGGGGTGTTGGTGTGTGTGGGGGTGGAGTAGGTAGGGGTGTTGTATGGGGTAGGTGGGGGTGTTTGTGTGTGTGGGGGTAGGTGGGGTGTTTATTGCTGGGGGTGCAGAAGGGTGTTTGTGTGGGGTAGGTAGGGGTGTTTGTGTGTGGGGGGTAGGTAGGGGTGTTTGTGTGTGTGGGAGTAGGTAGGGGGTGTTTGTGTGTGTGGGGGGGGTAGTAGTGTTGTGTGTGTAGGGTAGGGGTGTTTGTGTGTGGGAGTGGGTAAAGGTGTTTTTGTGTGTAGAAGTGGAAATAGGGAGTGTTTATATAGGGGGTAGAGTAGGGGTGTTTGTGTGTGTGGGGAGTAGGTAGGGGTGTTTGTGTGTGTGGGAGGTGGGTGGGGTGTTTGTGTGTGGGGAGGGTGCATAGGGGTGTGTGTGGGGGTGGAGTGGGGGTGTTTGTGTGTGTGGGGGTAGGCTGGGGGTGTGTGTGTGTGGGGGTGGGTAGGGGTGTGTGTGTGGGGTGGGTAGGGGTGTTGGTGTGTGGGGAGGGGTGGAGTGGGGTGTTGGTGTGTGTGGGGGGTAGGTGAGGTGTTTGTGTGTGGGGGGTAGGTAGGGGTGTTTGTGTGTGTGGGGGTAGGTGGGAGTGGTGTTTGTGTGTGTGGGGGGTAGGTAGGGGTGTTTGTGTGTGGGGGAGTAGGTAGGGGTGTTTGTGTGTGGGGAGTAGGTAGGGGTGTTTGTGTGTGGGGGTGGGTAGGGGTGTTGTGTGTGTGGGGGTGGGTAGGGGTGTTTGTGTGTGGGGGGGTGGGTAGGGGTGTTTGTGTGTGGGAGGGTAGGTGGGGGTGTTTGTGTGTGTGGGGGTGGGTGGGGTGTTTGTGTGTGTGGGGGGTGGGTGGGGTGTGTGTGTGTGGGGGGGTGGGTGGGGGTGTGTGTGTGTGGGGGTGGGTGGGGGTGTGTGTGTGTGGGGGGTGGGTGGGGATGTTGGTGTGTGGGGAGGGTGGGTAGGGTGTGTGTGTGTGTGTGGGGGTAGGTGGGGGTGTTGTTTGTGGGGATATAGGTAGTGTTTGTGTGTGGGGGAGTACGTAGGGGTGTGTGTGTGGTGGTATGCCTAACACACACACACACACAGGATCTGGCAGTGAATTAGTGCGTTTTGGGTGGGTTTTAATGGGTGCTTTTTGTTCATTGGTTAGTTTGTTTATTTGTTTTCGTAAGGCGTTGATGTGATTGGTCCGTTTAATCAGGTGTCTTTTATGCTCATTGGTCAGTCCATTTAGTTGTTCTCCCGTTTGATTGGTGTGGATGTTTTCATAAGCAGAACTCATGCTGATTGGTCCATACAAGTGTTCTTAAGCTGATCTCTCTGCTGATTGGTCATACAATCCCATTAGTTATTTAGCTACCTGCAGCACCCAAGGGTATAACTGTATATCTGAGGTGAGAGAGAGAGAGAGAGAGAGCATAGTGGCGTTGTGGTCATTCATAGGGACGATGGTTTGTGTTAGTACATTATAATTACGTGTGGTATAAAGACTATTTTCCAGGATAAATCTGTGTGATTTGAATTAAGATTTAAAACGAGGTGAGATTGAATAGTAAAAACAGTATCAACAGCAACAGGAGTGAGCCTGAGGATGAAGGGAGGCATGAATGAATAATGGCAATGTGCACATGTGTGTGTGTGTGTGTGTGTGTGTGTGTGTGTGTGTGTGTGTGTGTGTGTGTGTGTGTGTGTGTGTGTGTGTGTGTGTGTGTGTGTGTGTGTGTGTGTGTGTGTGTGTGTGTGTGTGTGTGTGTGTGTGTTCTGTGTGTGTGTGTGTGTGTGTGTGTGGAGTTAAGGGTGGATGTTTCCCTCCGTATCTGTGTGTTTGATTAATTCAGCCTCTATCTTGCGTTCTCATTGGTCAAGTTTTTCGTTTCTCAGGTTTTGATTGGTTGGTTCTTGGGACTTATTCGTATGTTTTATGTTCTAGTTCTCATTGGCTGCCCTGTTTTTATCTCCAGGTTTTGATTGGTTGTCTTCTTTGGATGTATTCTGCAATAGTTTTCAGCGTTCTCATTGGTCGACCTGTTTTATCTTATTTGTTGGTCGGTTCCTTAGGACTTGTACTCGTTAAGTAAGCTGTTACGGATCTGTTTTCCTGGTGGTTGACGACGTTTGTCTTATCGTTTTGTGTCCTGATTTCCCTATTGGTTCCTTCGTCTCTTGGCCCTGATTGGCTACTTACTGTTTCTGTGTTGTGATTGGTCGTTCAGTGTTATTTTCATTCAACTCCAATTGTGATTGGTTGTAATATTATCGTGGTATCTCATTTGAAAGGTGGATTTCAATCATTTAACAAGGCCAAAGCAGTCATCTGTAACGAGGGAATTGGTTTGGTCATCTGGCAACAAGGTGGGATTCAGTCATCTGTAACAGGTGGTTTAGTCATTTAGCAACGAGGTGGTTCAGTCATCCTTAACAAGGTGGTTAGTCATCTGTAACAAGGTGGTTCAGTCATCTGTAACAAGGTGGTTTAGTCATTTGTGAAACAGAGTTGGCTCTTTCGTTAACTACCCATATTGTTCTCAAATTGGGTCATCAAGTCGATATGTTGCGCTCCTGTGATTGGCTGAGATGTTTTCTAGCATACTTCCTCATTAGTTGTGTAAAAGTAACTTTATCGTATTGGTTATCGTGTTTTTCGTCCTCCCAAATACCGTCTTGTGATTGGTTAGTTTCTTACGTCCGTCATTTATATTCCTGCATCATTGGTCCCTCACGTATTTGTGGTTTAATAATTTCTCTCTCCTGATTGGTTGCGTTTAGCCTCTTCCTACTATCATTGGTCAGCTGTCTTAGCATTCTTTGTTGTTCCTGATTGGTAGATGTGTCGTATAATCCTATTAGTCGATAAGGTTTTATTGTTGTTGTTGTTGTTGTTGTTGTTGTTGTTGACTCATCGTTAATCTGTTCGAGATAGTGATACATGATAGTGCCCTCAGGTCATTAAGCTGTCATAATAATATAAAAGGTAACGATGGTTTTCAAACCCATTGACTATATAAAAAAAAAAAGTGCCCATTAAATGCATTATCAGATATCGCCCATCGGATTATACTCTATTGCGATGTACCCGTTGTTAAGAAATTGCCCGTTGCTATGAGAATTGCCGTTATGACCAACTGGAGGAATAGAGTGGCGCGTGGTGTGTGGTGGGCAAGAGTGGTGTGTGGTGGAGCAAGGTGGTGTGTGGGCAAGAAGAGAGGGTGTGTGGTGGAGCCAAAGGTGGTGTGTGAGTGGGCAGAACAGTTGTGTGGTGGGCAAGAACAGTTGTGTGGTGGGCAACAGTGGTGTGTGGTGGAGCCAGAGACAGTTGTGTGATGGGCAAGGTGGTGTGTGGTGGGCAAAAGATGGTGTGTGGTGGGGCAAGGTGGTGTGTGTGGTGGGCAAGAATGGTGTGTGGTGGAGCCAAGAAATGGTGTGTGGTGGGCAAAGAGTGGTGTGTGGTGGTCCAAGAGTGGTGTGTGGTGTGGAGCAAAATGGTGTGTGGTGGGCAAAGGTGGTGTATGTGTGTGTATGTGTATGTATGTATGTATATGTCGATAAAACCACAGGAAAGAAAGACACCTTTGTGTGTGGAAGCTGTTTATGTATTTGGCATGTGTATGTGCGTGTGTATGTGTGTCTGTGTGTGTGTGTGTGTGGGGAGAGGATGGACCCATGACAGTGGGGAGGATGACAAAAGAACCCAGACAGACCCATTGACAGGTAGGATGAGAGACAGTGAGAGACATATTGACAGGTAGGGAGACAGAGGAGGGAGATGAGATGTATAAACAGTGAGGGAGATGCGACCAGGACAAATTGGGGAGATGTGAGCGGGCAGTGAGGGAGATGTGAGCAGGAGCAGTGAGGGGGTGAGAGATGATGTGAAGATTAAAGAAAATGGAAGAAGGGAACTGAGAATGAAAAATGGAGGGACTGGGGAGGATGAAGTGGAAGGGACTGGGAGAATGGGATGGAAGTGGAGGGGACTGGGGAGAATGGGATGGAGTGGAGGACTGGGGGAAATGCAGATCGTGGAAGGGGACTGGGGAAATAGGATAAATGGAAGGAACAGAGAATAAGATAGAGTAGGAAGACTAGAGAGAAATAAAAGATAAATGGAAGAACTAGAGAGAAATAAAGATAAATAGAAGGAACTAGAGAAATAAGATAAATGAGAAGGAACTAGAGAAATAAGAAGGAAGAAAGGATGAATACAATAAGGAAATAGCAGATGGGGAGGAGTCAGCTTCAGTAAGAGATCTCAGAGTCCTGTTGGGCCCATGAAGGAAGAATAACAGGAAGGAAAGAAAAGATGACAGAAGGACGTGGGATAATCCTTAAGGAGTGGGAAGGTGGTGGAGAGAGAGAGAGGCTTTGGAGAGGGGGAAGGGGGATTTGGAGGAGGGGAGGGACGTGGAAGAGGGGAGGAGGAGGTGTGGGTAGGGAGGGAAGGATCTTGATGGAAAGGTTTGGAGGAAGGAAGGGAGTTAGGAGGGGGAGGGAGGAGGTGTGGGGAGAAGACAGGTAAGGGAGAGGGATGAAAGAGT
>NW_024730168.1:0-21474 GCF_018991925.1 Homarus americanus | reverse complement strand
ACACTGATTCTACTCCATAGTGCACACACTGCTTTACTCCACAGTACATACACTGCTTTACTCCACAGTACACACACTGCTTTTACTTCACAGTGCACAAACTGCTTTACTCCACAGTGCACATACTGCTTTACTCCACAGTGCACACACTGCTTCTACTCCACAGTGCACACACTGCTTCTACTCCACAGTACACCCACTGCTTTTACTCCACAGTACACACACTGGTTTTATTATAGAGTGCACTTGAGACCAACTAACCTTCACTGGTGTAAAGACACACGTTCTCTTGTCATGTTCACAAGTGAAGTTTCCTGAAGACTGTGATGTGAAGCATCACACTGTGTTTATGCCATTAGAAATCTACATCCACTTTTTTCTTTTATTTGGCCCATTTTCTAATATAGTATATCAGTCAAGAGCATAAGAATTGTATAAAAAAGAATTCCCTTACTTACTTTTGTGTAATTTGATACTGTACTGTATATAATTCTACTGTAAATAACTCTATTGTAATTAATTCTTCAAATTATTTTAGTCAGTGTAATCTCTTTTGGTTTTTAATTTTGCAAGGCCTCTTCCATGTGCTGCAGTGTGGTCAGAACAAATGACAAACAAAGACGCAGCCTTCATTCACTCTCACGGCCGTTGGTTCCATCACAGAGCACTTTCACCATGATCTGTCATTTACACAGTGCATTTTCATAATTGTCTGTAATATTGTTTTATGTTATCTAACCACATCACAAGTCGAGGGTGTCTGTTGGCAGATAAATGCCGCACTACAGTTGCATGGTTCTTCAAGATTTATACTTAAAAATTCCATATTTAGTTATATCGATATGATGCTTGGCATGTGCAAGAAATTTTATTCATATTGTAAAAATGTCGATGATTTCGTTTCTCAGTATACAGTAGACTGTATAGCATTGGATTATTTTATTAACTACAGTATATGATGAAGTTAAATGCATATCAAGATAGTCAGGCTAACTGATGACTTGGAAAATATTTCATGTGTACACTACAGTATATCCTTATTTTAAATATTGAATGGATTTTTTTCAGGTTGTTGAAGATATTGTTCACTTTAAGTTTATCTCATTTTCATATCACATTTACAGTTAATAACTCTGCTCCCAAAATGATACTGATTATTCATAAGTGATGTTCATTTAAACTATCTCCTTTCCCTCTCCCTCTCCAACCTCCCTCCCTCCCTTCCTTTCTTCCTTCCTTCCTCTCTTCCTTCCCTACACTCCCTTCCCTACACTCCCTACCCTACACTCCCTCCCCTACACTCCCTTGCACTCACAAAGGATCCATATGCCTAAGGCTGATTGTACAAGTATGTCTCGTGTGATGAATTAAATGATTAACTCAACAAAATTTTGACTGATGATTTGTTTCTTTTGGCAGATTCATGCAATTTACAATTTGTGTGCAAGCCTTCAGCTGCCACTTGTATGGATGGGTTCACAGTTTCGCGGCTTTGTGAATTCTGATTTTGATGAACAAATTTAGACTGATGGTATACATATTGCTTAATACTGACAAAACATTCATTTCATATATGCAGTAGAACTTCTCTTTAAAAACTGACCCTAAAAGTGTCTGGAAACTGGTCCTTGATAAAAGATGATCTTCATCGGAGCTTATTATGCCCTTCATTAACAACAAGCAACTCTCCACAGTGTGAAATTTATTAGGGTAACAGATCATTATATAAGAGATACATAGGTTTACATTAGCTTTAGTTTGTCATTCAGTTCCATATTTCATCATTCATCAAAGTAACAATGTAAACTGTAGTATTAGTTCAAAATAAAATGCATACAACATTGTAATTTCCAAATTCAATTGGAGTTTGTGGTGATCAGAGGAAGTGTGAAAGGAATGGAAGGAATCTAGGGGGCCAAGTACCAGCAGTCTCATAAGCTGTCCAAAACATGCAACAGGCCATCAGATTGTCGTAGTTTCGTTTAATAAGTAATACACAATACTTCTACTGTAGTAGATAAACTAAGGAACAGAAGATACAAGGAAGGTTGAAAGGTTTTTTGGAAGAGTTACCAGTGACAGGTGCTGACAGGCAGCAGAATTGCTGGTTCAGTAAGAATCCTTTGTAAGAGATTTTTTTAAATTGGTGTGTGGGCAAATAATTTACTTTGAAGTTATACTACTTGATATTTTAGGTGGACAGTGCAACTTCTCTACAGACATCAAGATGTTGTGACTGTCAATGGCGTGATGTTCCAGGTGACTGAAGGAAGAGTGTAATTGTGAATAGTAAACCCTCACACTTCCAGACAATTAGGGAGAGAGGGTGTCCAGATGTGGCAAATGTCTGGATGAACCAGGAGACGAAGGCGTTAACGATCATCATAATACTGTACACACACTTTATTGATATGGGTAATAACAATATGGTATTAATAATAATAGCAATACTTTAATGGTATTAATAATAATAGTAATACTTTAATGGTATTAAATAATAATACAATAATGATAATGCAATAATAACAACAACAATGATAATTATAAAGTATTGTTGTTATTACTGTATATCAATACAGCATTGTTTTAACTTACCCAAATTGAATTTTAATACAGTATCATAATGTATTACAGGGTACTAACCTTTTCGTGAGAGATGCTGCATCTTAGGTTTTGCCGTAAACGTACAGTAGGACTCTTGACTGTTTAGTCGTCTTCGTCAGACAGCACGGGTACTGTAATGTCTGACAATAGCGGCGACTGTGTGGGTGTAGACAAACGGCGAGTCCTGCTGGGATTGACGGGTTTTAGGACGGAAGAAGGAGTCAATCTTAGTTTGCTTATTAGTCTCCAGCTGCTTTCTGCAGATCAAGTCCCTCAATTCATGAAGGTGGGAGTAGTAATTTTGTAAATCAGGGTCATTTGTATTGGCAGGCAGATACTCGACAGCAGAGTCCAATCCTGCCCGAACAGCTGACAACTTCGGAGCAAACAAGGTGATGTCTTCATCCTCATCATCATCATCATCCTCTTTGGGGGCTGCACAGGAAGCTGCTATCTCCTTCTCAGTCAACAGCTGGAAGCACCTTTGTCACTGTTAAGCCATTCCCAAAAAAATTCTTTAGTTATTGAGTCCTCACCTGCCTTCTTCAAATTACGGTCGTAGTCGGCCACCTCAAATCCCTCAAAATCATCCGCAAGATCTACATCTTGTAGCAATTTCTTCCAGCCGTTGGCGAGCGTCAACACCTTCACATCCTTCCATGCTGCTGCCCAGTTGAAGATGGCTGCCTTGATGTCATAATTCCGGAGGTTCTGTAGAGTGCGCTGGCCTCTTGTATCCACATCTTTATGAACTTCATCCTCTAACACAGCCATGACTTCTTCCAAATCTTTCTTCAATATATCCTCTTTGCTGCATAGATGATGTCTTGATCCATTGATTGGATTAATGATGATGTAATGGCAGGAAGGAAAATGTCCCGTATCATCCCATCATCACCATCAATCTCATGGGCATCAGGGTGAGATAGTGGATTATCAAGTAGAGTAATGGCCAAACACGATTGGCCGGAATCTTCAAGATTTCCATCTGATAACAGTGTATCTCGGTACAGGTGTCCTTATAAAAGACATCTTTAAAGAAAGCCGCCGTAAACCAGGCCTTTGCACTTGCATGATAATGGACAAGCAGTTGACCCAGTATGTCCTTGATGGCGCGAAGATGCTTAGCCTTTCCTACAATAACAGGAGTTAGACGGTGCATGCCGTCAGCATTGGCAGCACACTTGTTGAGAGTTCCTTCGCCATGGTCTGGATATTCTCAGGTAATGATCTGCAAAAAAGCCCTGTCTTATCTGTGTTATACACCTGTGACAAAAACAGGCCTTCTCGAGCAATCAACTCCGTCAACTTCTTGGGAAAAGGTCTGATCTCTTCGGTCGGGGCGCTTGCAGCTTCTTCTCAGACCTTACGGTTGACAATCACATGCCTCCTCCTAAACCTCCGCAGTCAACCATCAGGGACATGAAAGTTAGATATGCCAAGGTGTGTAGCTAACTTCTCTGTAGCCATTTGCATCTCGACACCACGCACAGCCACACCAAATGAACGCTGCTGTGAATATCATTTGAACACAGCATCACTCAGTCATCGATCCTGCGCTACTCTGATCAGCTTGTGGTCTCCAACAGTCATCATAGAGGTCGAAGAATCCGGACTACATTTCATTGCAAATGACTGCAGGGCACCCTTAGCCTTTTGTATATCAGACACCTTTTGCTACAGCATCTCGCTATAGAGTCGACCAACCACTCTCTAAATTCTTTAATAACTCTAGCTTTTGAGGTACAGTAAGCTACCATGTGCTTCCTTTTGGGTGCCATCACTACACAACAGTCATAAGGCACAAAATACACAAGGAACAACAAAAAGGCACGATCGAGAGGAAGTGAGATGGTGGGTACACATCAAGACTACAAGCAAGACTGAGGACTGTAGGGTGTGTCAATTTAGGGGGTGAACTGGCTAAATTGAAAATCTAGTAATTTGGTAGCAATTTATTGTAGTCTTTAAGCATGCAAAACAATATTCTGGCATAAATTTTTTTTTATAATAAGTCCTACCTACATCAAATGGATTTTTAAATGTACATATTTGTGAATTTATAACATAACCAGCTTTTGCACACATGTTACTGTTTCAAGTTTCAAATTATTATATTTTATTATCCGTAGTCTATTTGAAAGTAACCAATGCCTTCATACTCTCTTTGCTTTGGTTTCTTGTCATCAGTAGTCTGCTTGCTATTTGTGCTTTGATGTAACCTTCTCGCCTCTCGTGGCTGTAAACATGGCCCGCTGCTTCTGTGACCATTTTCACACATCTCTCCACACTTTGAGTGTGGGAAGGCCACTTCGGCACCTGCATTGGAGTCTCTTTAAGGTTTCTCAATTCTTGGCTAGTTAGACTTGTTGTCAATGGTGGCTCTAAGACTTCCAAACTCAAGTCAACCAATTCTGACAATTTGGTGGCATTGACGTTTATTGGGGGAACTTTTCTTGAATGAAACGAACAGTCTCCCAACTGGTCGTCATCTATTAGCGTTCCTCTAATCTTTAGAATGACTTCTACAGCCTCGGTTCGGAGATTGGTACATTGACTGCAAAGCATTGCTTGCAAAACTGCTTCTGATCGAGCATACCAAGCGGACCTTCTTGCCACAGGTAACACGATGTCCCTCACTACCTTCCTCTGTGTTCTTACTAGCTGCAATTGAAACAAAAGGTGATTGGGCCCATCCACCCACATAGGATTAAGTTTCACACTAAACCACTGGGGAAGATAAACTCCAATAATAAATTCAACAATTAACCTCAAATTCTTCAGCACTTTGCCCTTCAATTCGTGTTTGGAAATCCAAATCCTGCAGAAACGAAGAGCTGTAGTTAACCAACGGCTGTGACTGACAGGTCCAATCTCCAAGAGAGCCAATGACTGAGGCACTTCTCCTGATCTTATTGCTTGGGCAATACGATAAGCATAGGATTGATCTGTGCTGAGATCTTTGATGACTCCTTCAGACAACGCCGGAAGGGGAGGGCCAACTTCGACCTTTGGAAAGGTTGTATTTATTTCTAGTTGTGTTGCTTCATCCAGCATGATGCCAAGGGGACCTGACCACTTGTTGTTGCTCTTTGTAGGACCATCAAGTTCCTGGATGAGATGACGAAGAGGTAGCTCGCCTGTATGTAAATCACATACAATCCAAACAAGTCTTCTTCCTAGTTTTTTCTCTAAATGCGTCATTACACCCCCCTGCCATCCGGTGTTCACTGCAGTTGAATCTCCACCAACAGCCTGCAGTGAACTGCCAAGTCCTCTCTCCTGAACCCAACATAAAATATGATCAGCAATGACCTCTGCATGTTTCTTCCCTTCTACTTCAGTTTCGGGAGCAAAGTGAAACAAAAACCGACCACCAGGCTCAGAACAGACAGAGTAGTGTTCTTCTTTGATGAGACCTGGAAACTTTCTGTTCACTCCCTCTACTTCTAGCAAAACTTTTGTGTCATCTATTCTTCCATCAAACAAAAGACAGGAGAGCCCTCCCTCGCTTAAATCTTTTTCATGCTGATCAGATATTTCCTTCATTATTTTTTCTTGTGCTCTTCTAATTTTATTATGATCTATCACCAAAGATACATCCTCTCGGCTGATGAGGCCTGCATCTATCCAAGCGGCAGTTGCAATTTCTGCAGCCTCACGAAGTCCAGCATGGTGGCGAATACTAGCTAAAGCAATGTTTGAAATATTTCTTGTGTTGTATTTCATTTTCTTTGGTAAAGGTTCAGATGGCTCTTTGGAACTATCATCTGATGTTGCTTCCTGTTCATCAGAAGAACTATCAAAGAAGTGATAAACATCTTGACACAGCTCTTCCTCTCTTTGGATGGCTTCTTCACTCTTCATTTTCTTCTTTTGTTCCCTCTCTCGGATTTGTTCTCTCTTCTTGGCATTAGCAATCTGCTTCTTTGTTTCTGAATAATCTATTGAACCCATTTGCATACTTCCTTGGCCTTCTGCCTTTGTCCTCTGTGCCTTTATAAATTCAAGCTCTAAAACAGGGATCTTCTTTTCACGAGGACAACCACAATCAATGTGGGAATTATTTTCTCTCTTACCTGAGTGAGAACAGTTGGATTCAGAACATAATTGTATGGAGCACTTGCAGGTCAAAATGTCAAACAGAGTATCAAGTGTGTGCAGAAATTCATTTTTCCTGGCCAAGTTTCCTTTACCAAGTGATGTTTCAACTGCTTTGTGCCATAATTTCGTTAGTTTTAGCTCAATAGTTCGACACTGATTAATCACAGGTGGTTTGAATAGTGCATTAGCTTTTGTCCATTGATGCAGAAGAGGGACTATCATGTCATTTATGAGTTCTTTATCTGTATAGTTCCTTCTGTCCTTTGCATTTTTTTCTCGAAGGAGTAACCCTAATCTTAGCATGTCTCTCACTGTTGGAAGTTCTGATACAGGAAGCTCCTTCCCTTTACCAACTAGCAGGCTCAAGTGGGTTGACAACTGACTTCTTGTCTTCAATTTTGACATCTTCACACTATCTGACAAATAGAAAAATATTTCAATGTTTCATAATTCAATTGTTGTTTCAAAAAATATCAATTTGTTTATCAAAAATGCTGTAACAGAAATAACATAATAATTTCTTAGAACATAATGTTTTATACAATGATATAAGTAACTGCGACAATCAATATGCCCTACTTACAATAATTAAAATGTAGAATTCGTCTGGTAGAGTAGGTGCAAGTGCAATGAGAGCAAACCACCGTCTATGATATCTAGAAGGAGAGTGAGCCGGGCGCCTTATCCTCACGCTTGGTACAAGTCAAAACAAGAATTAAACTGTCCCACACGGAGAGCCTGTTCATGTTCATGTTCTGACATGCATATTGTACACAAGCTATAGAACCATAAAATACTCCATAATCCATATGCTTACATGAGATTAGTTAATATCAAGTGAATAATTCTAATCAAGTCTCATTAATTTGTTGAAATACTGATATTTGAAACTTTAAGGTATAATTGATGTAGGTGAGGGTTATTTCAATTCATTTTTGTTTGCTAATCTCAAGTTTAGACATAAAGAGGCACAATATTTTGACTACCAAATTTGATTTTTAACATGTTGACAAAATTGACACACCCTACGGAGGGACGCACGCTGTGACTAGTGGTGGGAAATGGTGACTGTGTCCATTTTAGCAGCAGGGAAGTAAACAACACAGCATATGAACTGAGAGAGAGACTGGATGGGAATTTGCCACATGAAGACATAGGTCCTGACCATCCATATTCCGGATCTGAGAGGTCCGGAAGTGCAAGGGTTTACTTTTAAGAGGGTAAAGGTGATGCACTTGAATGTGGGAACTACAGAGATCTGAAAGGTTATGAAAGTTATAGAAAGAGTGGTTAAGAAATTGATAAGGGAGAGAGTGGACATAAATGAAATTCAGGTAGGGGGACTACAGAGGCAATATTTATGGCCAAGCAGCTACAAAGGAAAGAAGGAAAATTTTCCTCTAGTACAATAAAGCCTCCATATAATGAACTTCTCTCTCCTAATAGCCGTTAGATATTGATACTAAAACAGTTTATTTAGCCAGAAAATACGAAAAATACAGATACAGATACAATATTAACATGGCTGAGTCAGTTGAGAGCCTGAGTTCTCCTGAAGACACCTGATATATACTATACATTTATCTCAGGGAGGGATTATATAACATTTAGTATCATTTGGAATAGTACACATAGCATGGTGGTAACAACATGTTACCATGGTTATCCCTTTGATATTTATTTATTTTAATTACTTTTTATTTTTTTTACATATATATTATAAGCACAGTATACCCTGTATACACATGTTAGCGGTGTTGATACAACATGGGTTATATTAAGGTGGAACAAGAGGACAGAGCTGTCAATATCATGTCTAGTCGACAACTATAATTATTGCAATGGTAATTTCTATCTATCAACATGACAATCAATGATATAACGATTTTGGTGGTACAACAAAATCATGAATATAAAGTAGGTATTACAAGATTATTAATACTCAGACGATAGATATTTTCTAAGAGATGATTTAAAGGAAGGGAGCGTAGTCTTTGCTCTGATGGGTGGGGGTAAGTTGCTCCACACCTTCACACCAAGATATTTTATGGAGGTCTGAGACTGAGAGGAGCACATTGGGGGGTGGTCTTAGTAGCTCTGGGTGTCTTAATTTGTATGTCTGTTTATTCCAGAACTGGAAATATTATTGTCTAGCAAGTGAGTGACAGATTTGTAAACAAAGAGGGCACAGCAGTAGGTGTTAATATCCTCGAATTATAACATTTTCAATTGAGCAATTGTTCGTTTGTGTGATAAGTTTTTGCAATTAGGTCATTGTGCAGTAATTAGGGGATGCATTTTTGAAGAGCCAGAGGTCCCCCATAGTGTGTGATAGAAGATCTCTTTGACATTGCACATGTGAATGCTTTGAATATGATGACAGTTCAGGAGGATAAGGATTTCTTAATAGCGCAACGAGAAAACGGGCGTCGTGGGGCAATGTCATCTCTTGACAAAGTATTCCTGAAAAGACAGACACGACGAGAAAAAACTTTCAAGAAAGCAATGAAAAGGAAGTTGGCTGCAGACAGTGCAGAGGAAGAAGCCAAAAAATGCCAGACCATCGTTGTCTTGGACAGCAGTAGTACGTCTTCTTCTGAGGAATCCAACCCAGTTCCTGGCCCATCAGCGTGGGCGAAAAGAAGTTCAAACTCCAGAACTTTCTGCAGCATTAGATCGGACCAAGTCCTCAGATAGAATGGCCATGCACATTGTCACCCAAACTGCTCAGAATCTGGGCCATGATATCAGTGAATTGATTCTGAATCGATCAAGCATCAGGAAGAAATGTCAGCATCATCGCAGTAGCAGGACAGCTGAAAGCCTTTCAAACTGCAAACTAGAGTCAGTTTTAATTGTTCACTGGGATGGTAAATTGATGCCTGATTTGACGGGGCATGCAGGCCATGTTGACAGACTCCCAGTTCTTGTCTCAGGCAATGGCACCTCCCAACTTCTTGCTGTTCCAAAACTTCCCTCTGGTACCGGTGATGAACAAGCAAAAGCTGTTGCGAAGACTTTGCAGCAATGGCACTTTGCAGACATCGTGCATAGCATGTGTTTTGATACAACAAGCTCAAATACTGGTCACCACAAGGGTGCGTGTGTCAAAATTGAGCAGTTGCTGGGTCGTGATTTGCTATATTTTGCCTGCCGCCACCATGTACTAGAACTTGTAGCTGGAGCTGCTTTTGAAGCTGTAATGGGGCACTCAGCTGCTCCTGACATACAGCTGTTCCGAAGATTCCAAGTCAAATGGGAACAAAGTGACAAGCAGAAGTTTGAAGACGCCTCCACCGACGATCTGGTAGAAGAATCGGTCAGAGCTGTTAGGGACGAGCTAACCAACTTCATTGAGAAGGCTCTATTGGAGACACAGCTTCGAGATGATTATCGAGAGCTGCTAGAGCTGGCCTCCATCTTCCTTGGCACATCACCTTCTCGGGGAGTACGATTTTCTGCTCCTGGTGCAATGCACCAAGCACGATGGATGGCAAAGACCATTTATTCCTTCGAAGTGTTTTTATTCCGTTCTCAGTTTAAGCTTACTCCAAAGGAGAACACAGGACTAAGTGATTTGTGCATTTTCTTTGCCCAAATATTTGTGAAGGCTTGGACAACTGCTCCACTTGCTGCAAAGGCACCAAAAGGAGATCTGATGTTGCTTAAAGCTCTACAAGACTACAGTGCCATCAGCGATGCCATATCAAAGGCAACTTTCCACAAAATGATGAGACACCTCTGGTACTTGTCAGAAGAGGTGGTTGCATTGGCCTTCTTTGATGACGATGTTCTCCCAGCAGTGAAGGACCGCATGTTCGAAGCTATGAACATCGTTATTGGAGAAGAAAAGCATGTCAAACGGGTTACAATCAATCCAGACACACTCCAAGTGAAGAACCTATATGATTTCACGACAAAGAACACAAAGTCATTTTTCAAAAAGCTCAACTTGAATACAGATCTCCTGGCCCTCCCAGTAGAACAGTGGAAAGATGATCCTGGCTTCCAAAATGCAAAAGCCAGTGTACAAGCTTTGTCTGTGATCAATGATCATGCAGAAACAGGAGTAGCCTTAGTCCAACATTTCTCAGGCCGCATCACCAAGGACGAACAGCAACTGCAGTATCTACTGCAGGCAGTTGCTGACCACAGGAAATCATTCCCTAATGCCCTCAAGCAGGCCTTACTGGGCGACAAAGAGTGAGACTGGTCCTCATGCGACCCCTGCCTTGAGCAGCTAATACCCACTTAGACTAAGTGGGGGGGGGGGGCCCAGGCTTGGGGGCCGCCCAGGCTTGGGGGCTAGGAAATGATGTGTTATGAACATTAAGCATAGGCATAATATTGTTAAATTTCATTTGACTTGCGCAACCTCAAATTATTAAGATATTTAAAAAATATTTTACAGGCAATGTTTCTACCCCAAATGGAAACTTTTGCCAGGGTCTGTGACAAAAAAATGGCAAATTTTGTTTTTGCCCCAAAATAAGGACCACCCTAATGCTCATATATAAACGAATGCACGAGGAAGACTCACGCTCCTAATTCTTCCTCAACGCATCTCCAGGTATGTAAACGATTGTTTCCCGCTGCCATGTAAAGTCATTTTAACTCAGTTTTAATTTTGTGAATATCAGTGTTCATGTTTTACCATAGTGAAATGATAGGGTGCCAAGTATAATTAAAGTAACGTAAGTATAGTCTGTATCGTTGCCAGACGTATGTTATTTGTAGTTGAAGTTAGACCATTTTATCACGGTTGTGACTCTTCCTCAACGCAACTCCAGGCACAGAGTGGGTGTCAGCTGAATACCCAGCATACCAGCTGGCTGTCTTGCAGGTTGTCGTTAATTTGGCACGATAGAATTGAGCGAGTCTCGCATCATGGGAACTAAGCTCTTGGAACGAACTCCCTCTCGGTGTGGCAGACTGCAACCGACCTAACCACGCTCTTCATTTGTTGGTGTGACACCAGTGTGACACCCTGGTGCACTCCTCACAGTTATATGGGCCAAAGTATTATTGTTGTACCTAATTGGGGATAACTAGCAGAAATAAATAGTTGTCCCCTGTTGAGTATTGAACCCATAAATATTGATGTTACCATAAATAACGTTTGTTATGTGGTGTTACGAGTTGGGGATTTAGAATATAGTTAAAAGTCTACCCAGATCCCAACAGGCAACAACAATAAAAAAACAAAGACAATCGGACTATAAAAGGGTAGACAAAGGATGCGAGGTTTTGTTGTGTATAATAAAGTACCATAAATTCCTAAACAAAATATTCAGCGTTCTATAATTTACCCTTAACCATACTTAACCTAAACATTAACAGTATATACATATTTATACAACATACAATAATTTGAAGCAAGTGGACGTGGGGGAGGCAATATAAGATTACAAATACTTAAGTGCGGAGCTGAGATGGCTGACGAGTAAGGCTGAGTATTGTAGAAGACGGTAGGTAGTCACTGTGCCGTAGGTTTCCAGGATAGGTGGTCCTGTGGTCACTTCCCAGAGTGAACTGCTCTCTCCTCGAACTCGAGCTGACAAAGAAGACTTTGAGGAGGTGACGCAACAACCAGGATATGTAAAAGGGAAACCCAGGAGTGGTAACTAAGACGAGTCATACTCGTGTTTCGTCCCTAGATGGCGTTGCTCGTGGTGCTGCGTAGGTAGATCAGGACAATAGATGGCGTGGTTCGTAACACACCCCCCCTCCAAAGACCTCCGTAGCGCGGGCGCGAAGGAGGTGATCACCTGGTGCGTCTGGAGAGTAGCTGCTGCATTTCCACTGGAGCTCGGGATAAGGAGTCCGCAATCATGTTGTCCACCCCCTTTATGTGCCGGACTTGTAGATTATAGGGCTGGGTGAGGAGAGCCCAGAGGAGGATTCGCTGGTTGGAGGTCTTGTTGGTTTGGATGAACGTGAGTGGGTTATGATCGGTGAAGACGAGGGTTGTTTGTGGGCAAGACTGGAGGTAACATTCAAACTTCTTTATTGCCAACACCAGAGCCAGGGCCTCCTTCTCTATGGTCGAGTAGTTGGTGTGATGTTTTTTCAACTTGGCGGAGTAGTATGCCACAGGGTGAAGGACATCAGTGGTTGGGTCGGGTTGTAGGAGCACAGCCCCAACTCCGACACCACTAGCGTCGATTTGCTGATGAAAGGGCAAGGTGTAGTCAGGGGGGTGGACTACAGGCTTGGAGGCAAGGAAGGCTTTGAGGCGGTGGAAAGACTGGTCGCACTTCTGGTTCCAGATGTAAGGGACGGCAGAACTGGTAAGGTCTGTGAGGGGTCCGGCCACGCTGGAGAAGTTACTGCAGAACCGACGGTAGTAGCCGCGCATCCCCAGGAAGTGCACGAGTTCCTTCCTCGTCCTTGGAGTGGGGAAGGACAAGATGGCTTTAACGTTTGCGTCCTTGGGTCTCACCATACCATGCCCAACGATATGTCCCAGGTAAGTCACTGAGGCCCGGCCAAAAGCAGATTTAGCCAGGTTTATGGTGAATCCAGTCTCTTGCAGTCGTGCAAACAGTATCTCCAAACGCACCAGATGTTCGTCCCAGCCGTCCGACACCACCACCAGGTCATCCAGGTAGGCGAACGTCCCACCTAGGTCTTGAATTAGGTAATTGATGGCCCTCTGGAATGTGGCCGGAGCATTAGAAAAGCCAAACGCCATAACCAAATATTGAAAAAGACCAAATGGAGTTATAAATGCGGAGATTATTTTTGCCCTATCCGCGAGTCCCACTTGATAAAGTGCTATCGGGTTTTGGAATGAGAAGGCAAGGTGAAGCCCAGGGGGAGGTACTAGGCTCAGCTAAGTTATGTTTTAACAAAAAATCTACCTCCTTTTTCATAATCTCTCTTTTTTTTGGATTTAGTCGATATGCTGATTGCCTAATGGGTTGTACATCATCTGAGATTAGCTTAATATCATGTTTAAGTATATTGCAAAACCCTGGGAGGTCTGACGTGACTTTAGGAAATGTTGATAATAACTTAGTGAGATCTTTTGCTGGAGATGGATTCAGAACAGAAAAATACTCATCCAAGTTGTTGAGTATGTGACTGTTAGCAGGGTTTTCTTTAGGTAGAGGGAAGTCTAAATTGTCCAATAGATCCTTGTCATCTGTCTCCGGCTCTGGCCCTGACAAAACCGTATGCAATACAGGTAAGCTTATAGCCTTTGGGATGTCTTCCTCTGACTGCCTGGAATGGTAAAGTTTCGTGAGATTAATGTGAACAAGTTGTGAATCTTTTCTGCGCAAGGAGTATGGACTATATAGTTGAGGGGAGATAGTTTATTTGCATTGACTTGAAAGTTTTGATGGAACCGTTCCAAGCAACCTTGGGACGGTGGGTGGTAAGCCGAAGATGTACAATGGTCCACACTGAGGTCTTTCATCACCTGTTTGAACAAAGATGGATCAGATTGTAGGGCTTTAATGAGCTCATCCTTACTAATGGTCTTATTGTACAGATCTTCTGTGGGTAGGAAGATATTGGAGGTGGTTTTAGATGAAGAGGGTCCATTTCGCACTCTCTGTGACCGGGTGACAGCACAAGATGGGAAAAGGTGAGGAATAGTTTCTTCAAGGTCAGTGGTGGAGTTGACAGGTAAGGGAGAGTCGACTGTCTTTATGTTGGGAACCACTAGATCTCCTGCCAAGTCATTACCCAATAATAAATGAATGCCGCTCACAGGCATTGGATCTTTCCTAATGGCTATTTGTACTTCCCCAGTAATCAAGGGACATTGGAGGTGCACTTTAGCAAAGGGATAGAAAGAATGGGATGAGAGATCTGAAATTAGAACACTCATTAGTAAATGCGGTAGATATATCAGGAATGACGTTAAACAGGAGGATAGATTGTGCTGCGCCCGTATCACGTAGTATACGAATAGGGAAAGAACGAGACCCCTCTACGATTGAAATTTATCCCTCATAGGTGAATGAAGAGAAGAGATCCTGATGGGGCCTTTCCACATTGGTGGTTGCAATTGGTTTGGATTGGGGATCCAGGGAACTACTTTTAGCAATTCGACACTTTGCGTGTTTACAAGTCTGGATCGTATGGCCTGGGTTTTTACAGTAAGAACAATAAACTTGGTTGCATCAGGGGGGGTAGGTGTGGGACCTTTCGACCTACCACTCACGCCCCCAAGGTTATCATCAGAGGAGGACCTAACATGTCGGGAAGTACCACGTTCCCTACGGCACAGTGACTCCACCAGCAAGGCGTACTCATCAGCCAGCTCAGCCGCACGTCCTAAATTAACCTCTCCACGCTCCTCCACATGCTTCAAGATGTGAAATGGTATCTTGCTCTTCCACTCCTCCAGGACTACCAAGTTTAACAAATCCTGAGGTGGCCACTAAGAAAACCTAGATAAATTAATTAATGGTCAAAAGATAAGATAAGTGGATTACCCTAGAAAATATCATGGCAGTGGATAACCAGAAAGTCCCGGAAACTACCCAAGTTATACCTAGGGAAATTACACTTATGAATATTGTTCTTCTGAGAAGATCCTTAGATAAGGATAAGAGACTTGAAAGAGGAAGGGCGTATTACGGCATCAATATAAAGATCCGGATTAACAAACCTTAGATACTTGAAACAGGAAGGGCGTATTATGGCATTTATATAAAGATCCGGATTAACAACCCTTGAGTAAGCAGGAAGGGCGTATTACGGCATTAATATAAAGATCCGGATTAACAACCCTTAGATACTTGAAAGAGGAAGGGCGTATTACGGCATTTATAAAAAAATCCGGATTAACAAACCTGAGTAAACAGGAAGGGTGTATTACGGGATTAATATAAAGATTCGGATTAACAACCCTGAGTAAACAGGAAGGGTGTATTACGGGATTAATATTAAGATCCGGATTAACAACCCTTAGATACTTGAAAGAGGAAGGGCGTATTACGGCATTAATATAAAGATCCGGATTAACAACCCTGAGATACTTGAAAGAGGAAGGGCGTATTACGGCATTTATATAAAGATCCGGATTAACAACCCTTGAGTTTGGTATGATTGACCCTGAATGAGATAATGAGAAGAACAATAATTGAGGCTTTATAATTATGGGGTCCTGGTAGAGCGGGGCGTCCCAAGATATCACTTCACCCTAAACTAGTGACTATGGAACAGCCTACTCTGGAGTGAGGGTACGGCATTAAACAGATCCGGATTCTTCCCTACACTCGATAAGACTTACTACACGACTGCCACGTGTAATAACAGGTAAGCCTTATGACACTTGGAACCTAATATCCTACGTCTGTCACTCTTACTGTACGATAATACCAATTTATGCACACACATATGAAGGAAACTTTAAACCACCGGAAAGCAATTGTGAACAGAAGTGACTGGGAGGAATAATTAACAATGAGTAACAAGGGGGTAAGGAATATGGCACTTAAGGTCGGGTCCTGTCACGGTCACCATTTGTTACGAGTTGGGGATTTAGAATATAGTTAAAAGTCTACCCAGATCCCAACAGGCAACAACAATAAAAAACAAAAACAATCGGACTATAAAAGGGTAGACAAAGGATGCGAGTTTTTGTTGTGTATAATAAAGTACCATAAATTCCTAAACAAAATATTCAGCGTTCTATAATTTACCCTTAACCATACTTAACCTAAACATTAACAGTATATACATATTTATACAACATACAATAATTTGAAGCAAGTGGACGTGGGGGAGGCAATATAAGATTACAAATACTTAAGTGCGGAGCTGAGATGGCTGACGACTAAGGCTGAGTATTGTAGAAGACGGTAGGTAGTCACTGTGCCGTAGGTTTCCAGGATAGGTGGTCCTGTGGTCACTTCCCAGAGTGAACTGCTCTCTCCTCGAACTCGAGCTGACAAAGAAGACTTTGAGGAGGTGACGCAACAACCAGGATATGTAGAAGGGAAACCCGGGAGTGGTAACTAAGACGAGTCATACTCGTGTTTCGTCCCTAGATGGCGTTGCTCGTGGTGCTGGGTTGGTAGATCAGGACAATAGATGGCGTGGTTCGTAATGCTGGGTAGGTAGATCATGACAATTGGTGGCGGGGTTTGTAACAGTGGGTTGTGAGTATATGATTCATATGTACTACCAATTGAGTTCTATGGATGGTGCCATATGTAAGCTTGTCATATGGGGTGTTCTTTTAAATGTATAACCAGTAATGATATAAGAAGCGAGAGTATCTAAATGGAATTGCAGATGAGTAAAGCCAAGGTTACTCCTTGTAGTTATATGTTAATGACATCTTTAACCACATTTAATTTCATATTAATAAACCATTTTTAGAGTATGTTAGGGGTATCATTTTCCCTCAGTATCTACCTTTATTATTGTCCAATAGCTTGATACCAGAATTACAGAACCCATGTGCCCAAACCCTCGCCATGCTCCAAAGGTCAGAGTTTATGAAGTAATTATAGGAAATTAAATAACTAGACAAAACTAATGGAGAAAATGAATGAAGTAAGAAATTAAGAGAAAAACAGGTTGAAGAGTTTAAAGTTAACCATAGGGGGATAAAAAAAATAGAAAAAAGAAGACATCACAAAAAAGAACTGCCCGCCCTTATAGTGTCACCCTGGGACGATGTCTACATTAGTATTTAGAGATGTATCAATGTCCAAAAATTTGGATATTTCTGTCAACAGGGTTATGTGATGAACCAGTCGGTTACGAAGGACGTGCACCAGACATGTCCACTGCCTCCTGTGGCCACCCTGCGACTTAAACAACACCAAGCTCAGACAATGTCCCTGTTTGTATCAGTCCACCTCTGAGTAGTGCGTGCGTTGTATTTCGCCCCCGTGTATTCTGGTATGTCATCCAATTGAATGAAAGTCCGAAGTTACCTAGTGTGAAGGCCGCCACGTTTTCTTGGCTATGCAACAGAGTAGCAAAGTAGGTATTTAGGTGGAATACTAGGGCTACAGGTCCTGTTCTGTCAACGAGAGCAATCTCTCAGATTTTCTGTGTTGTTGTTGGATCTCAAGTGTACTCTACGTATATTTACAGTTTATATGTTTCTACAGGTACACCAAGTACAGGTGATGGTGCAATATGTAAGGTACCTTGTTAACAATTGTCTGAGTATTGCCATGAAGTTATTATTGGCACTTGCGTGTTACTGTAAGTAGTTAGAAGTCTATCATTTTTGTAATAAACCTTTTATATTGTATGTTAGGGTTATTATTTTCCTACAGCGACCACCTTTATTTTCTGCTCTATATCTTGGTACCATTATATTAGAGTTCCATGTGTCGTTGTCATGGTCACGTTGGCTGCTAGTCTATTTAACTAATGATTCTTATTAAACTCCACGACCGCAAAACATGAGTGTGTTAGCAACCCCTGAGAAGGAGACGTGTTTTTCCCCATAGACGCTTACACTTGTCTGGTCCCTCCCAGTTTGTCCCGCCTTTATGAAGACAGTTATCAATGAATTGTTATTCCACTTTCTCCTGGGAAGCTCAATCTTGAATTAGTCTGTGTAAAACAACTCAAGTAATTTGCCAGACCTTTGTCAACTGAGGGTCATCCTTGAATGAGTAACAGTTGAGTTGTTTGTAATTACTATCATTGCGTGAGTAGCGATCGCTGGCAACTCAGGGGTATATATACCAAGGCATCAGGCAGGGAGATCGTCCCCTGACGTCTTTCCCATTTGCCTCCAGGTATGTTTGTGTGTCCCCTCGCCATTCAGTTTGATTCAGTCAATTGTAGTGAATATCAGAGTTCATCAGTGTTCATGCTTCAACAGTTGAGTTGTCATTTACCCAGTGTAAGAAGTAATGTAACGTAACTGTGTCTGTCGTTCCCAGACAAGAGATTTGTTGTGATTGTGTTGTTCATGTCCCCTGACGTCTCTCCCATTTGCCTCCAGATCCAATTGTGACTCTTGGATCGTTCAACAACTGCCCCGGATGTAGTAGATACCCAGCGGGGATCAATATATGAAACGATGGCACCGATGCGGCCTGATTAATCTGCTCCACTCCCACTTGGTGCCAAACCCCAGACTCGCCATGTGTCTGGCTACCACAGATCTCACCAACGGTCGTGTGCCCCAGTGTTCCACCTTGGGACACTCCTTGGAAGTATATGTCCACAGATAGTGTTGTAATATGTATGTTAGGGATAATTAATTGGAAATAATTATCCCATGTTGGGTAGTGGACCCATGTATCTACTGGTTTCAGTATTAATGTGTATGTTGAGTAAAGTACCTTATAATGTGTGAGAAGTAAAGTGGTCCACTTGGGACTATGAGTAAAGTCTTGTAACTGTACTGTAATGCCACGTACCACCAGTAGGTGTGAGAAGTAAAGTAATCTACAAGGAGTGCCATGTACTATGTAGTGTGAGTAGGGCCAAGGAACTGGTCCTGCTAGGTAATGTAATGTAACACCAGTAAGGTTGTATGCAGTAAGAGTGTAAGACTGAGTAATTGCTGTTGAGTAAAAAAATAAGAAAATAAGTAAATAAGAAAATAAATAACGAAAAAGTACTGAGTCTGCAATAAGCCCAGGAGTTCAGCCTGGTAGTTATATGTTAATAAGATCTCTTTTTCCCTTTGATTTCATATTAATAAACTTGTTCTTAGAGTATTTTAGGTGTATTCATTTCGCTCACAGTATTTTACCTTTATTTCCGTCCAAGTGACTTGATACTAGAATTACCATATCCATGTGCCTAGACCCTCGTCCATGCTACCAAAAGAATGTCCATGCTAACAAAAAGAACTAGGGTTATGCAATAACCAATGAAGTAAGTAAAAAGAATATGTGACGGAACTGAGTAAGATTAAGAACTACGATAAGAGAAGTAAGTAAGATAAGGGTGGTGTAGGTGTTGGAAAACACGCGCCCTTACAATGGTTTGCAGCTGTGGGATGTAATTCACATGGTATCAGGTCAGGAGGAATAAATGTGATACTGTGGCTAAGTTTTGTTTAAGTGTGATTTGTAATAACCATTTCTCTGTGCAGGTACCTAATCATTTCACTGTAACTAATGAATATTTTAGATGGCTAATAATTTTGTTCTGTAATTTTTCCAGTGTACAGTATAGCTTGTAATTCGGTGCAAAACATTTTTTCGGTGGTTACAGAGAAGTTGAAAACAGTTCGCCGCAAATACTTTACTTGGAGTTAGGATAGAACAATTGCCTCCAGAAAATTAGAAATCTGTTTTAAGTAAAGTGTACAGTAAAATGTGGATACTTGTAATGTTCAGAGTTCTGTATTGAAAAGTGTCTGAGAAACAGAGATTAGCTACCTAATTCTTTTATGCACTCTTTTTGTGAAATCTCAGAAAAGTGTTGGTTGTATGCCAAGCTAATATTTTTTTTGGGTGCCTTTCTGCACTGGTACCATAGCAACTGTTGTGAACACTCGAGTTAATAATTTGATATTTACAGACAGTGACGAACAGTGAACATCTGCGTGTTAAGGGTGTTGGGGCAGTATTGATTTCTGAGTGTACCGGAAGGCCATACTTGTACTAAGGTTATGGAACTGAGTGTTATTTGTAATTGTGACATATTTTGGAGGTATTTGTTTTGATTTCAAGTGGAAGTGTTTTAGTTATAAGTTGACGCCACTTTTGACAAGTGAATTTATTTGTCTAACACGAGTTGTGTTATATATTTTCCGAGTATATTGTATTTTTTGTGTTGTTTCTACTAGTTTATGATTTTAGTGCATAGGGCATTAGTTTTACCAGTGAAGACTTGCAGGCATTGTCAGTAAGTGTGTTTTATGTTAATTTGAGATCTAATACATGTAAAATTTCAGCAATGCTTTGATGAGTTGAGGACTCTGTGGTGATATGGACATCTGTAAAAGAACGCAATCTTTGAAAATTGATTGTTGAAAATACATGTAAGGACCCCCCATTTGTGAGTACAACAGAGTACATTGTGAAGTGATAACAGTGTTAAAATCATTGCTGAGCACCGAGGGGACAGTCTCGTAAAGTATTACAGTATTACCATTTTTTTTTGAGAGCGTGACTCTCAGTAATGGAAATGTCTTTGGTTCTTTTTTAAGTTGTTTGATTTGCTAGAGTACAGTGTAATTTGGGAAGAATTCCTACAGTGTGCCACTATACAGAGATTGACAATAACAACTACCATTGCTTTGAGTGTTGTGAGAGGTTGGAGTCATAGACCATGTTTTCTATAGACTTTAATATCACAGCGTCAGCTGGGCACTGGCCATCAGGCGCTGCCAAGGACAAGCCCCCCCCCACTCAACATGGGAAAACATATCGTACGATGGTACACTCTTACATCTCCCCCCCAAGTTAAAAGGAAATGACAATGCACCTTTGAACTAACAAAAGGAAAACAATGCATTCATAAAAACAACAATAATGCAGGAAAAACGAGTCAAACAAAGGAAAAAAACAAAAACAAAAAAAAACAAAAAACAAAACCTCTAAACTGATTTTACATCACATACACTACACCACGTAGTCCGTCAACCAGCCCGGAGGCCTACGGCCTCTCCTGGGCCTGGCCGCGCTCGACTGGGGAGGGGCCGTGGGTGCGGAGGAGGGCGCGGGTATGGAGGGCACAGCAGAAGGGGGCCCAGGAGGCACAGCTTGGTGCACCACCGGAGTAGTAGGCACAGGTGTGGAGCCGTTTCGCAAGTGGCGTCTGTTTCGGATGGACACCCTGCCACTGCCACCCAACCTGACGGCATACTGC